>NC_057410.1:6265371-6266918 GCF_019320065.1 Cervus canadensis
TCCTTTTGGTAACTCCCCACTCCCCCAGGAACCGCTGCCTCACCTTCCCCTTCTTCCTGTCCTTCCTCCGCAGTCACTCCTTTTGGTAACTCCCCACTCCCCCAGGAACCGCTGCCTCACCTTCCCCTTCTTCCTGTCCTTCCTCCGCAGTCACTCCTTTTGGTAACTCCCCACTCCCCCAGGAACCGCTGCCTCACCTTCCCCTTCTTCCTGTCCTTCCTCCGCAGTCACTCCTTTTGGTAACTCCCCACTCCCCCAGGAACCGCTGCCTCACCTTCCCCTTCTTCCTGTCCTTCCTCCGCAGTCACTCCTTTTGGTAACTCCCCACTCCCCCAGGAACCGCTGCCTCACCTTCCCCTTCTTCCTGTCCTTCCTCCGCAGTCACTCCTTTTGGTAACTCCCCACTCCCCCAGGAACCGCTGCCTCACCTTCCCCTTCTTCCTGTCCTTCCTCCGCAGTCACTCCTTTTGGTAACTCCCCACTCCCCCAGGAACCGCTGCCTCACCTTCCCCTTCTTCCTGTCCTTCCTCCGCAGTCACTCCTTTTGGTAACTCCCCACTCCCCCAGGCCTGTTCAGCTCTCCTAACCCCTCAGTCTTTCCCCCTCTAACTTTATAGCTCCATTTCCCCTCCACTAGCTCTCTGAACAGCTAAAAGGCAGTGGAGAGGAAGGGGAGTAGTGCAAACACCAAAACAGCATGTAGTAATATGCTTAATCTGTTAATGATATTTTGAAACTTGAAATATGAATAAAAACTGCAAGTGCCACGATGCAGCTTTTAAAACTTAAAAAACCCACAGTCTTCTTATTTCAGATAAATATTATGTTCTGATAAAGAGAAAGAAAAAGTAGTGAAATGAATACAGTGTCTTACACAAAGGGCCAGTGTACTTGGATTTTGACTCTGGCTCGCTGCCACTGACTAGCTGGATCACCTTGGCCAAGTTATTTAATCTCTGTGAACATTGGTTTTTTTCATTAAAAATAAGGTGATTAGACTCTTCTGGGGCTGAAACTCAAATGCTTGCAAGGGTTCGATAATAGCTAATGTAAATGGATGAAGCAAAACTGTTGTTAAGAAGATGAGGAGTTGTGGGAACTCTAATGAAAGATCTGCCCTAACTAAAGTTATTTAAGTAAAAAAAAGAGAACAAATAAAATTATACCTTCTACCCTAAAGAATGTAGGAAGTTTAATTTTAACATCGGTGTGAAGTCTGCCAATGGATTATTCGGAGCTGCTACTTTAAAGTCTCTGTTTTGGAAGCATAACCAAAATGCTGTGAAAGCTGGCACTACTCTGGAGGTTGATGTCAATCTTTTGGTAGATACTAAATGATCAGAGAACTAAACTGAGTTAAATCAATGAACAAATCAAATAGTCTTATAGATCTAGAATTATAGCAAAAAAAATTCTTAAGAGATGAGGGGGAGGGAGGTGGGGGGGGGGTTCAGGATGGGGAACACACGTAAATCCATGGCTGATTCATGTCAATGTATGGCAAAAACCACTACAATATTGTAAAGTAATTAGCCTCCAACTAATAA
>NC_057410.1:6267018-6301305 GCF_019320065.1 Cervus canadensis
ATTTCTCCTTGAACTGAAAACAAAATAATTCCTGTATACACACTGTGATCAGTTTTTAAAAATTAAGAAAAGATCTCACCTATAATAATAATAATAAAGGACAAAACAACTAAGATTTTATTAAGTAAAAAGTGTGTGATATCTATACAAAGAGATTTTAAAATAATATTAAAGGACACAAAACTAGACTTAAACAAATGAGGAAGCATACCATATTCTTGGTTAGTAAGAGTCAATACTGTTAAGATATAAATTCTCCTTAAATTAATCTGTAAATTCAATGCAATCCCAACAAGAGTACTAATAGGACCAATTCAGAGAAAAAATGGCTGCCAGAGGTGGGGGATGGAGAGTGAATAAAATGGGTGAAGGAAGTCAAAGGTACAAACTTTCGATTACAAAATAGTCATTGGATGTACAGTACAACACGGTTGCTGCTGCTGTTTAGAAGCTTCAGTCATGTCCAACTCTGTGTGACCCTATGGATTGCTACCCTCCCGGCTCCTCTGTCCATGGGATTCTCTAGGCAAGAGTACTGGAGTGGTTTGCAATGCCCGCCTTCAGGGGATTTTCCCAACCCAGGGGTCAAACCCGGGTCTTCTGCATCACAGGCAGATTCTCTACTGCTGATCCACCAAGGAAGCCCATACAACATGATAACTATAGTTAATAATATCACATTGAATATTTGGAAGTTGCTAAGAGTTAATCTTAAAAGTTCTCACTACAAGAGAAAAAATTCTGTAATATGTATGCTTGACAGATGTTGACTAGAGTTCCTGTGCAGATCATTTTGCAATATATACAAATATCATTATGTTGTACAGTTGAAACTAAAATAATGTTGCATGTCAATTATATCTCAATATAAAAAATACTAACAGGATTTTTCCACTAGGCAATCAGATTCTAAGTTTTGTATATAAATGCATAAACAAGTAATATGTGATCAAATAATTTTTGACAAGGGTACCAAGACCATAATCAGGAAAAGACAGTCTTTTCAGCAATATTGGAAGAACTGGATATCCACACACAAAAAGGTGAGGTTGGACTCTCATCTTACAACATATACAAAAGCTAACTCAAAATGGATTAAGACCCAAGTGAAAGAACTAAAACTATAAAATCTTTAGAAGAAAACATAGTGGGGGAAGCTTTAGGACATTGGATTCGGCAATGACATGTTGGATATGACACCAAAAACACAGGAAGCAAAAGAGAAAAAAAAGATAAAGTGAACTTCATCAAAATTGTGACACTTGTGCAACAAAGGACACTATCTACAGAGTGGAAAGGGAATGCAACATGATGTAGCCACTGGCCAAACAGTATGGCTGTTTCTGAAAAAAATGAAGCATAGTTACTATAGGATTCAGTAATTCTACTTACTGGGTGTATATCAAGGCTGTATATTGTCACCCTGCTTATTTAACTTATACGCAGAGTACATCATGAGAAACACTGGGCTGGAAGAAGCACAAGCTGGAATCAAGATTGCTGGGAGAAATATCAATAACCTCAGATATGCGGATAACACCACCCTTATGGCAAAAAGTGAAGAAGAACTAAAGAGCCTCTTGATGAAAGTGAAAGAGGAGAGTGAAAAAGTTGGCTTAAAGCTCAACATTTAGAAAACTAAGATCATGGCATCTGGTTCCATCACTTCATGGCAAATAGATGGGAAAACAGTGGAAACAGTGACAGACTTTATTTGGGGGGGGGGGGGTCCAAAATCACTGCAGATGGTGATTGCAGCCATGAAATTAAAAGACATGTGCTTTTTGGAAGAAAAGTTATGAACAACCTAGACAGCATATTAAAAAGCAGAGACATTACTTTGCCAACAAAGGTCCATCTAGTCGACGCTATGGTTTTTCCAGTGGTCATGTATGAATGTGAGAGTTGAGCTATAAAGAAAGCTGAGCACCGAAAAATTGATGCTTTTGAACTGTGGTGTTGGAGAAGACTCTCAAGAGTCCCTTGGACTGCAAGGAGATCCAACCAGTCCATCCTAAAGGAGATCAGTCCTGGGTGTTCATTGGAAGGACTGATGCTGAAGCTGAGACTCCAACACTTTGGCCACCTCATGTAAAGAGTTGACTCACTGGAAAAGACCCTGATGCTGGGAGGGATTGGGGGCAGGAGGAGAAGGGGACGACAGAGGATGAGATGGTTGGATGGCATCACCAACTCAATGGACACAAGTCTGAGTTAACTCCGGGAGTTGGTGATGGACAGGGAGGCCTCGCGTGCCGCAGTCCACGGGGTCGCAAAGAGTCGGGCACGACTGAGCAAATGAACTGAACTGAACTGAACTGAGAGTGACCAGAAACAGATCTAATACAATAAAATATTTTGAGTCATTGAGAAAGATGATTATTTAATAAATAGTATTGAAATAGTCTTGTGGAAAATAATATAATTGGATTCATATATCCCATCTTATGCTGAGAAAAATTCCAGATTTATCAGACTCAAATAATAGAGGCTTCCATGGTGGCTCAGACGGCAAAGAATCTGCGTGCAGTGTCAGAGACCTGGGTTCAGTTCTTGGGTTGGGAAGATCCCCTGAAGAAGGGAATGGTTACCCACTCCAGTATTCTGGCCTGGGAATTCCATGGATAGAGTAGCCTGGTGGGCTGCAGTCCATGGGGTCACAAAGAGTCAGACGTGATTCACTGAGAAAGACTCTGATGGTTCAACCAGCAGTTCTCAAGCTGCATTCCAGGGAACACCTGTGGGTCCCTAAGATGCTTTAAGGGGACCATAAAGTCAAAACCACTTTCATAATAAAAAGAAGATGTCATTTGCCCTTGTCACTGATTGATATTTGTGATAATGGTGCAAAAGCATTGGTGGATAAACTATTGGTGCCTTAGCATGAATAATAGTGGTATCAATCGGCACTAAATTGTCCATGGGGTCGCAAAGAGTCAGACAAGATTGAGCGACTTCCACTTCCACTTTCTTTCATAAAGAAATTAGAAAAATTTATGTGAAAAAAATTTTACGATCTTGAGATAAGGAAATTCTAAATGCGCTTTCCAACTTAAAAGCCATAAAAGAAAAGACTAATTTGACTACAGTTAGTTTTTATTTAAAAAAATACATGGAAAAATCAAGAGAAGTTTTTTTTTTTTAAGAGCAAAACTAAAAGTAACTTGCAACTTATTCATTGTCAAATGATTAATCTCCCTTATATAGTAAAAGTTTCTCCAAATCAGTATTTCTCAGAGAAAATAAGGAAAATGGAGGAAAATCTAGAGACATTTCATGGGCTCCTGGTCATTAGAAAAATTGTGCCAACTTTCTCACAGGAAGAGAAACATATATAAAGATACACTGAAATGTCAATTTTCACCTATAAATTTGGCAAAGATTAGAAAGCTTAATAGAGCATAGAGAAGCTGGCATTTTTATACATTGCTGGTTGATGTGTAAGTGAGTTTAAGATCTATAGACAATTTGGCAATATTTATCAAAATTTCCAAGGTTTCCTGCATTTTGACTCAGCAATTCCACTTCTAGCAACTTATCCTACAGATGGTCTCATGCAACGTACATACACCCTATTCCCAAACAACATATTTAGCTTTTGCTCCAAGGCTATGCCTATTGCCTCTAGCAAGTTTACTTTGCTGGCTCTTTTTAAGGTATTCATAATGGTGTGTTCTCTATGCTTCCTCCTACAAATACTGTTGCTTAATTTCTAAAGCTTTCATCATCATTTCCACCTATCTGGTGGACTGGGGTTTCAGCTGTCTCCTGGCTTGTGTTCTTTTTCTTTCTCATTCCCCTTGTTGCTTTCAGATGATTTTTAGAAAGAGAAAAGGTAAATGCCAACTATATATGCTACCATCTTCAAACCAGAAGTCCTCATGGGTCTTTGAATTCTCTAGTCCCTTGGCTTCTGAAATTCAACTCCCTCCCACTTTTCCTTTTCCTGTCTGTCCTATCCTCCTCATTTACCTTCATAAATTCTTCTGCCTAAGACATCACGTAAATGCTATTGCATCTTAGGATGTCATTCTTGGTCCACACACTTCTCCTGACAAATTTTTCTGAAGTAATCCCACCTATTCTCTGGGTTTTAGCTACCACCATGTTCTTGTCCCCTCCCCCAAATCTTTAGCATTGACCTGCCTCATCAGACTTTTGCTTCAGTTCATCTTGTATTACTTAAGCCCTTCAAACAATGAATATGTAAGATGCATCAGGTAAAGGCTGACTGACTAGCAATCTGAATTTATAAATACTGCTTTGATATATTGCACTCTAATTTCCTCTTTCCTATGTTGTGTAATTTTCTAGCCAGCAGATACTACTTAACTGACTTTCTAATTATTGGGCCCGGAAATGCATAATAATTGAGGTGATTCTCTTTTCAGAGTTGTTTTCTGACATAGAAAATTAGAAATTATAAACTTGGGTAAATCTTTGAAGATCTGTATGTTACTTATCTTTGTGTTAGAAACATTATAGCTAGTCAGACTTTTAGTACTTTAAACCATACACTCAAACATGAAAGAAAAAAAAATCATTAGTCCTGACCTGACACTGAATATGCCCTTATTTTCACATCCCACAGACTTCTAATCTGTTTTCTCAGTTTAAAAAAAAAAAAAGCACCTCATCCAAAAGTTCTGAAGAACTTCCCTGATGGAACAGTGTATAGTAATCTGCTGCCAATGCAGAGGACACAGGTTTGATCCCTGGTCCCGGAAGATTGCACTTGCCACAGAGCAACTAAGCCTGTGTGCCACAGTGACTGAGTCTGCGTTCCGGAGCCCACAAGCTGCAACCACTGAAGCCGGGGCACCCTCAGCTTGTGCTCTGCAACAAGAGAGGCCACCGCGATGAGAGGCCTGAGCACCGCAACGAAGAGTAGCCCCCACTCTGCACAGCTAGAGAAAGCCTGCGCACAGCAATGAGATACTCAGCGCAACCAAAAATAAAAAAATAAAAAGTGTTCCCAAAAAATGGTGGACCCATTTATATGAAAGCCCTTGTGCTAGATGCTTTGAAAGATGTAAAAATGAATAAATAGAGGCTCAACCCTTCCAGGGGTTTATAGTCTAGGGAGGACAAAACAAATAGCAAGCATCATTCCTCCATGTGAAGAATATAATACGTGCCAGAAGAAGTGTAAAGATAAAGAGCCTCCGAAAATAACTGGAAGAAGAAATAATATCTGGATAGGACAATGGAGAGTGAGCGGGTCAGGAAGAGTTTGAGGTAGACCTTGAGACGATCAGAAAAAAATGAGTAGAGTTTTGCTACAGAAAAGTCTGAGGGCAGAAGAGAAGAGGTATTGTGAGGACACTCCAGTCCCATGGTTTTTAATGTTACGTGAACACTAGCTCACTAGGAGAATATTTCATTTTCAGCATCCCCTCCTGACACACACACACAAGCCAAGGTTGAGAACCATTATTTTATGCAGAGAGAATAGCATGCGTCCTACATAAGAAGACATGAAATGTAAATATAGTCTAGGAAACTGAAGGACCTGTTTCTGTTTAAACATAAGATACAGGTAAGAAAGTGTTAAGGGCTTCCCAGATGGCACTAGTGGTAAAGAACCTGCCTGCCAATGCAGAAGATGTAAGAGACGTGGGTTCGATCCCTGGGTCGGGAAGATCCCCTGGTGAAGGGAATGGCTACCCACTCCAGTATTCTTGCCTGGAGAATCCCATGGACAGAGTAGCCTGGCGGGCTACAGTCCATGGGGTTGCAAAAAGTCGGACACAGCTGAAATGACTTAGCATGCTCAGAAGAAAGTGACAAAAGAGACACTAGATTGGGGTCAGATCATGCAAACTTGCCTCACATTCATACTTCTGTTGTAAGGATGTAAGATCTGACCTACTTCCTTTTCGTCTTCATTTACTGTGGTTCAGAGATACAAATGTCTCCAAGTTTCTTTAGAGATAAAGTCTGTTTCATTTTTCTTTGTTTTGAAGGAATTTTCAAAAGGAGGACTCAGAAATACCTTTGTCATCTTGAAAAGGGGCTACCCCTTCCTTTCCTTTTGGCATTCAATTTAATTTTACAACATTAGGTCCTTATCTTGACTGATGCAGACGTTTTATCTAGTTTTCTCCAGGTTAATTTCAGTCTAATTTACTGATGTTTTAGTTGAATTCCTAATTTGGTTCCAGCAACTGCTGCCACAGTAGTTATTAGGAATGTGGAAATCTAACTTCTGGGTCCTCTGAAAAAGGAATATACCATGGCAGAAAAAAAACAGAAAACATTTCTGACTGCTCCCCCATTTGGAAATTATCTCAAATAACAAGAAACAGAAACACAACATTTTTGCCTACACTGGGAGAAGCAAATAAAAGCAAGCTGCCCTGGCCCTCAGAACCCTTGAATGGCTCCAGAGTTGGAGGCAGTGATGCCGAGGAGCTGAAAACAGATATTTCTTGTAAAACTATACAGCTTGTAACAAAACTCCCAATTCCTCATCCTCAAAGAAGTCAGGCAACTTCCCCAGTCACCACAGGGAAAGAAGTGTTTGTTCTCTGGAAATAACAGAGAGGTACCAGTTTGAAGATTACCAGGCAAATGAAAAAGTGGTGAAAAGAGTTCATACTGAGCAGTGGGATGCTTCTCTTCCTCTTTCCTCTTTCCAGCTCCAGAAAACAGACAGAAAGAAAGTAAACAAAATTCCAAAAATGATGACAAAAGAAAGTTCCAAAATAACAATGAACATCAAAGCTGAGAATGCAACCAATTCAGATTGGCAGGGTATCAGATAAGTCCAGTGTTGTTTTCACGGGGATGGGGCAATAGAATAATTGTCTTACAGTTTAGGCCTGATGGAAATTATGAAAATTAGATTGAGATATATTCTATGGAGGTTTTAGAGCTATGGGAAAATGTTATTCAAATTTTCAAAGAAAAATGATAATTAAAAAATCAAGCAATTATCAGCTTCAGAAAAAAAGAACACAATAGGAAACAAAAGCACAGTGTTAACACATGGCTCCGGAGTGATCAATATTTATGGAGTCAAAAGATACAGACACAATTAGAGGTTTCATAATCAAAAACTGAGACAAAATTATACAGAAAAATAGAAGAAAGGAATAAGAAGCTATGAATGAACTAAATAAAGCATTTATGTTCCAAAGCAAGAAGATAATACATGTTTATGATGAAAGCATGTGCATATTATATATAATGGGGTAAATATCAGAATAAACTTTTAAAACAGTTGAAAGTGGTGATTTCCAAGGACAAGCATGAGAGAAGGCAGAAATGGGGACTACAATTTTTATGCTATACTCTATAATGCCCATTGAATTTTTAACTATTTGGATATAATACTTTGGCAAAAAGCAAATGAAGGGCATTGAGGTTAACATGAAGGTACTATAAAATTCAACATTTCTATTTCTAGATACATACTCTGGAGAAGCTCTCACACATATTTATAAGAGGGTATGTATTCAAAATATTGACCAAATGTGAAATGTCCATCAGATGGAAAGTAACTAAAATGTGCTATGTTTAAATGACAGAAAATCATATAGCAAGTAAAAGCAACCCACTAATTACATAACTGTGTGTGTGTATGTGTAAATAGTGGATTATAAAAACAACATTGTCCAAAAAAAGCAGTTGCAGAATGATTTATACAGAATGAATTCATTTAAGTAGAGCTTAAAACATAAAACTATACTCTAAATTTTATCTAAATATATTTTTACATATCCACAAGCATAAAATTTGAATGAAAAGACCCACTGAATTTACAAGGGAAAGGGGAAGGAAATGGGACTAGATTGGAGGGACAATGACTCCAATTTATTCTAAGTGTTTTAGTCCCTGTATTCTAAAAGGATAAAGCAAATATGATAAAATGTTAACTATTGAGGATTTTTTATGGTCATTTTACAATGTATGTTTTATTTCTGTAATTTCCTATATTTTTCAAATATTTCAAATTTTAAAATTTAATTGCCCAAATTCTAAAATTGAATTTCACACACACTTAGCTTTGTACATCTAAAGATTAAAAAGCAAAGTCCTCTTAATCTGAGGAAACACAATACTTTGATCGGAGTAAAGTTCACACAGATTGAAATTTACATACCCTATATGAATGTAATCTGTAATAACTAACCAATTTGTAAAACTCTAATCAAAAACTTTTTATTTAAAAATAAGCACGTTTCTTCCCCAAAGCGACTCTTTGTGACCCCCTGGACCATAACATGCCAGGATCCTCTCTCTGTCCACGGAATTCTCTGGGCAAGAATACTGGAGTGGGTAACCATTCTCTTCTCCCAGGATCTTCCTCATCCAGGGATTGAATCTAGGTCTCCTACACTGCAGGCAAATTCTTTACCATCTAAGCCACCAGGGAAAGCCCAAAAGTTATATTCATTTAAGAGTCATTTTAAATGAGTCACTGACCTGGAAAGTAGACAGCAACTTTGTGTTTTACATAAAATTGTGTTGAAAACTACAGGCAAAATTATTAAGATTTTAAGCTATTAATATTTTTAAATATTATGATACTCAAGATATTAAGAAAATGAAAACACCCTTATTTGTGAAATATTTACATAGTATGAGAATATTATATAGGATATGCACAGGTTATTGATTCTCCAATACATACTTCCATACAGAGACTACATTCGAATGCTAAGCTTCTCCACTTAGTAATAGAGTTGATAAACGAAGCCTGGCAGGAAAATGCTCTAGTACTTATGATGCTGGACTTGCAGTGTAGCAGCAGCAAATTTGGCTTTAAGAGCTGCCTAATTACATATTTATAAATGCATATCATGTACCTTTGGGCTGGAATCAAGCCCCATAGCCATTTCAGTTTATCAGGTAAATGAAGTAATTTTTATAAAACACTATGCAGTCGATTAAACCAAGCAACAATATATACTCATGATTATTTGTAAAGGCTATCATTTATGGACTGATTTTTTTGTTGTTGTTTTATTGTGTGGTTAAATGTGAGAGACTTGAACCAGCAAAACCTAACTACGTGGTATAAATCGAGAAAACGAAGATGATGGCTCAGTAGCAATCTTTTAATGATTATAGCTATTATTTAACATTCATTACACACTGGCATCATTCTTCTCATTTCATAAAATATACCTGCCTTTTCAAAGGACCAGATTTTGGCTTTTTTTTTTTTTTTACTCTTTTTGTTTCTATTTTATTCATTTCTGTTACTTACTCTGTTGCACGTTTTTCAACATTTAAAAATGAAAATCTAGCTCCCTAGTTATCATTTTTTCTTATTTATGTATTTAGACCTTACATGTCACTCTTGGTTCTATTTTAGCATCAGACTATTCTCATTGTTATTACTTTATAAATGCTATGCAGTGTCCATTTCGATATATTTTAGCCATGAACCGTTTAGTTTTCAAACACATAGTATTTGGGGCCATCTTTCTCTTTAGAGTTCTAATTTTGTTCAGAAAAGGAGCTCTTTATGACATGGATTATTTGATATTTTCTGAAATCTTTCTGGCTTTGTATTGCTTGCTTTCTATAAATTCCTTACCCTTGTTTGAAATAATCCGTGTTCTCTAATTGTTGGCCAGAAGAGTCTATATATGATTATTAGATCAAGCAAATTTCTTAAGATGTCCTGATATTTTCTACCATTACTGATTTTTGCTTGTTCTGTCCTCTTTTAAAAGAGTTTCTCAATTTCCACTTATAATTTTTTATACTTTCTGCATTATATGTTTTGAGATCATGCCTCTAGATACAGCAAGACTCCAGATGTTAAATTTTCCTTGTAAACTGTTACTTTAATCATTAAATAGTGACTTTTTCCTAATAAAATTATCTTGCCTCAAAGTCTATATTGATAGAAATTTGATTGATAATAGGTGGTAAGACAACCCAAAATACGTTTTGTTATATCAGCAAAACCAAATGTCTTTGGTATTTTCCTGGCATATTATTTTCCATCATTTTATGTTCAACATTTCTATATGTCTTCATGTTTCAGATAATTCTTATAAACTGCTTAAGGGTGTTTTATTTTTTAAGTACTATAAAGCCTCCGGTTTTTAACAAGTACAATTACTCATATTTACTGTGATTATATTTCACCTTCTTTCTATTCATAGATATGCTATGCTTTCCATTGCTGCTTCTTTTAATCTCTCCCTGTTTGGTATTGTTGCTGATCTCCTTGCTGTTCTCCTTGTCTTCCTTCTAGAGAAGTGGTTTAATTTACATTCTTTTCCTCTTTTTTATGATAGTTACCCTTACAGTTTTAACACACTTGTTCTAAAGTTAATGGATACTGCTAATACTTAGACCATTTATTGTACTTATGAAAATTATTTCAACTTCTTTATTTTAACTGCAATATATACAAAACAAAATTACTGTCTTAACCATTTTTAAGTGTACAGATCAGTAATGTTCTTCCAGTCAATATCAGGACTCTTTTCCTTTAGGATGGACTGATTGGCTCTCCTTGCAGTCCAAGGGACTCTCAAAAAGTCTTCTCCAACACCACAGTTCAAAAGCATCAATTCTTCAGCACTCAGCTTTCTTTATAGTCCAACTCTCACATCCATACATGACTACTGGGAAAACCATAGTCTTGACTAGATGAATCTTTGTTGGCAAAGTAATGTCTCTGCTTTTTAATATGCTGCCTAGGTTGGTCATAACTTTCCTTCCAAGGAGCAATCGTCTTTTAATTTCATGGCTGCAGTCACCATCTGCAGTGATTTTGGAGCCCCCAAAAATAAAGTCTGCCACTGTTTCCACTGTTTCCCAATCTATTTACCATCAAGTGATGGGCCACGATCTTAGTTTTCTGAATATTGAGTTTTAAGCCAACTTTTTCACTCTCCTCTTTCACTTTCATCAAGAGGCTCTTTAGTTGTTTTTCACTTTCTGCCATAAGGGTGGTGTCATCTGCATATCTGAGGTGATTGATATTTCTCCCGGCAATCTTGACTCCAGCTTCTGCTTCCTCCAGCCCAGTGTTTCTTATGATGTACTCTGCGTATAAGTTAAATAAGCAGCGTGACAGTATACAGCCTTGACGTACTCCTTTTCCTATTTGAAACCAGTCTGTGGTTCCATATCCAGTTCTAACTGTTGCTTCCTGACGTGCATACAGATTTCTCAGGAGGCAGGTCAGGTGGTCTGGTATTCCCATCTCTTTCAGAATTTTCCACAGTTTGTGGTGATCCACACAGTCAAAGGCTTTGGCGTAGTCAATAAAGCAGAAGTAGATATTTTTCTGGAACTCTCTTGTTTTTTTGATGTTCCAGTGGATGTTGATAATTTGATCTCTGGTTCCTCTGCCTTTTCTGAAACCAGCTTGAACATCTGGAAGTTCATGGTTCAAGTATTGCTGAAGCCTGGCTTGGAGAATTTTGAGCATTACTTTACTAGTGTGTGAGATGAGTGCAACTGTGCGGTAGTTTAAGCATTCTTTTGGATTGGAATGAAAATGGACTTTTCCAGTCCCGTGGCCACTGTTGAGTTTTCCAACAATTTTAATTTGCTGGCATATTAAGTGAGGCACTTTTACAGCATCATCTTTTAGGATTTGAAATAGCACAACTGGAATTCCATCACCTCCACTAATTTAGTTCATAGTGATGCTTCCTAAGGCCCACTTGACTTCACATTCCAGCATGTCTGGCTCTCGGTGAGTGATCACACCATCGTTATTATCTAGGTAGTGAAGATCTTTTTTGTACAGTTCTTCTGTGTATTCTTGCCACCTTTTCTTAATATCTTCTGCTTCTGTTAGGTCCATACCTTTTCTGTCCTTTATTGAGACCATCTTTGCATGAAATGTTCCCTTTGTATCTCTAATTTTCTTGAAGAGATCTTAATCTTTCGCATTCTACTGTTTTCTCTATTTCTTGCACTGATCACTGTGGAAGGCTTTCTTAGTTCTCCTTGCTATTCTTTTGGAACTCTGCATTCAAATGGGAATATCTTTCCTTTTCTCCTTTGCTTTTCACTTCTCTTCTTTTCATAGTTATTTGTAAGGCCTCCTCAGACAGCCATTTTGCTTTTATGCATTTCTTTTTCTTAGAGATGGTCTTGATCCCTGTATCCAGTACAATGTCATGAACCTCCATCCATAGTTCATCAGGCACTCTGTCTATCAGGTCTAGTCCCTTAAATGTATTTCTCACTTCCACTGCATAATCTTAAGGGATTTGATTTAGGTCATACGTGAATGGTCTAGTGGTTTTTTCTACTTTCTTCAATTTAAGTCTGAATTTGACAATGAGGAGCTGATCTGAGCCACAGTCAACTCCGCATCTTGTTTTTGCTGACTGTATAGAGCTTTTCCACCTTTGGCTGCAAAGAATATAATCAATCTGATTTCACTGTTGACAATCTGGTGGCGTCCATGTGTAGAGTCATCTCTTGTGTTGTTGGAAGAGGGTGGTTGCTATGACCAGTGCATTCTCTTGGCAAAGCTCTATTAACCTTTGCACTGCTTCATTCTGTACCCCAAGGCCAAATTTGCCTGTTACTCCAGGTGCTTCTTGACTTCCTACTTTTGCATTCCATTCCCCTATAATGAAAAGGACATCTTTTGGGGCTGTAGGTTCTAGAAAGTGTTATAGGTCTTCATAGAACCATTCAACTTCAGCTTCTTCACCATTACTGGTCGGGGCATAGAATTGGATTATTGTGATATTGAATGATTTGCCTCGGAAACGAACAGAGACCAGTCTGTCATTTTTGAGATTGTATCCAAGTACTGCATTTTGGACTCTTTTGTTGACTATGATGGCTACTCCATTTCTTCTAAGGGATTCTTGCCCACAATAGTAGATATAATGGTCATCTGAGTTAAATTCACCCATTCCAGTCCATTTTAGTTGGCTGATTCCTAAAATGTCGACATTTACTCTTGCCATCTCCTGTTTGACCATTTCCAATTTGCCTTGATTCATGGACCTAACATTCCAGGTTCCTATACAATATTGGCCTTTATAGCATCAGACCTTGCTTCCCTCATCAGTCACATCCACAACTGGGTGTTATTTTTGCTTTGGCTCTGTCTCTTCATTCTTTCTGAAGTTATTTCTCCACTGATCTCCTGTAGAATATTGGGCACCTATCAATCTGCGGAGTTCATCTTTCAGTGTCCTATCTTTTTGCCTTTTAATACTGTTCATGGGGTTCTCAAGGCAAGAATACTGAAGTGATTTGCCATTCCCTTTTCCAGTGGACCACATTTTTTCAGAACTCTCTACCATGACCCAGCCATCTTGGGTAGCCCTACACGACATGGGTCGTAGTTTCATTGAGTTAGACAAGGCTATGTATGGTCCATGTGATTAGATTGTTTAGTTTTCTGTGGTTGTGGTTTTCAGTCTGTCTGCCCCTCTGATGGATAAGGATAAGACGCTTATGGAAGCTTCCTGATGGGAGAGACTGACTGAGGGGGAAACTGGTTCCTGTTCTAATGGGTGGGGCCATGCTCAGTAAATCTTAGTCTGATTTTCTGTTGATGGGTGGAGCTGTGTTCCCTCCCTGCTATTTCAGTTCAGTTCAGTTCAATCCTGTCTGACTCTTTGTGACCCCATGGACTGCAGCATGCCAGGTTTCCCTGTCCATCACCAACTCCCGGAGTTTACTCAAATTCATGTCCATTGAGTCGGTGATGTCATCCAATCCTCTCATCCTCTGTCGCCCCCTTCTCCTCTTGTCTTCAATCTTTCCCAGCATCAGGGTCTCTTCCAGTGAGTCAGCTCTTCGCATCAGGTGGCCAAAGTATTGGAGTTTCAGCTTCAACATCAGTCCTTCCAATGAACATTCAGGACTGCTTTCCTTTAGGATGGACTGGTTTGATCTCCTTGCAGTCCAAGGGACTCTCAAAAGTCTTCTCCAACATCACAGTTCAAAAGCATCAATTCTTCTGTGCTCAGCTTTCTTTATAGTCCAACTCTCACATCCATACATGACTACTGGAAAAACTATAGGCTAGACCTGATGAACCTTTGTTGGCAAAATAATGTCTCTGCTTTTTAATATGCTCTCTAGGTTGGTCATAACTTTCCTTCCAAGGAGTAAGCGTCTTTTAATTTCATGACTGCAGTCACCATCTGCAATGATTTTGCAGCCCCCCAAAATAAAGTCTGCCATTGTTTCCACTGTTTCTCCATCTATTTGCCATGAAGTGATGGTACCAGATGTACCTGGGGCCAAACTATGGTGGAAGTAATAAAGATAATGGCAACATCCTTCAAAAGATCCCATGCATGTACTGCTACACTCAGTACCCCCAACCCTGCAGCAGGCCACCACTGAACCACACCTCTGCTGGAGACTCCTGGACACTCGCTTTACTTACATAAAGTTCATTTTAAGTTTTGAATCTGAAGACTCTGTTTCTGGAAAAAAAAATTATCATCATTTTCTCTTTTAATACTGCTTATTTTTCATTCTGGAATTCTTATTAGACAAATGTTCAGTTTTGTCCATTCTCCATTAAATAATTATTCTTTCATTTTTCCATAACTTATCTATTTTACATTCCAGTAATATAGTAGGTAGAGGATTTTTCAGCAAATGATCACTGCCTTTCCCTAGCCCTACATGAGGAATACACTTTTCTGCTACTGATGTGGGCTTGCATAGTTGGACTTGTCTCTTGGTCTTCTGTTTATTGCATGAGGACAGGTCTACCTTGAAGATGAGATATTTGTGAAGCAGGCTTAGACCCAGTCTGCAGCTTGGAGACCATCTGAGTCCCGCCGACATCAGCCAAACTCCATCCCACTCACAAGTGCAGGATATGAAATACATGCAGATTACTGTGCATTACTAGGATTGGGGGTGTTTTGAAAGGCAGAGAAATTGGACAGATACAAAACTTGGTATTTAAAGTGCTGCTGTAACAAAAACCTAAATTATGTAGCACTAACCTTGGGAATGGGCAGCAGGCAAAGATGTAATTGTCACTGGAGAGTTGGGAAATGGCAGCATTGTTATGTAGTGGCAACTGTCACCTGCAATACCATGGAAGGCAGAACATGTATTTAATAAACTTGTGAAATTAGGTGAGATGATTCAAAAGCAGAATGTTAAAAAGTGGGCTGCTAGCTGCCACTTGTAACAGCATAAGAAAGAGATGAACTCATGCTTCCCTGGTGGCTCAGTGGTGAAGAATTCACCTGCCAATCCAGGGGACACAGGTTTGATCCCAGGCCCAGGATGATCCCACATGCCACAGGACAAATACGCGCATGAGCCACAATTATGGAGCTCATCTGCCTAGAGCCAGTGCTCTGCAACAGAGAAAACCACAGCAATGAGAAGCCTGTGCACCGCAACTAGAGAGAGGAGCCCCTGCTCGCCACAAGAGAAAGCCCATGCACAGCAACAAAGACCCAGCACAGCCATCAATATACAAAATAAATAAAGAAATCTTCTTTAAAAATTACAAAGAGAAAGAGGTGAACTTTAAAGCAACTGCCTGAATTATAGAGTTGAGGAAAAAGTAGAGTCCAGAAATTATGAAACTTACAGGATTAAAACAGAAATTGTTTATCACTAAATCCCAACTTCAGAGAAGAAGCAAGTGTAATCTATTGCCAGTGATACTTGACCTGGGATAAACACAAAATCTCTAAAGAAATTCACCATTACCTTCATTACCCCTACCATAGTTTGGCCTCAGGCCAAACAACCAGGAGAGAACAAAGCCCTGTCCATCAAAAGAAAATTGGATTAAAGATTTTCAGAACATGGCCCTGGCCATCAGAACAAGACCCAGTTTCCCCACAGTCAGTCTCTCCCATCAGGAAGCTTCCATAAGCCTCTTATCCTAATGCATCAGAGGGCAGACAGAAAGAAAGCCACAATCACAGAAAACTAACCAAACTGATCACATGGATCACAGCCTTGTCTAACTCAACGAAACTATGAGCCATGCTGTGTAGGACCACATAAGACAGACGGATCACGATGCAGAATTCTGACAAAACGTGGTCCACTGGAGAAGAGAATGGCAAGCCACTTCAGTAATCTTGCCTTGAGAACCCCGTGAACAGTATTAAAAGGCAAAAAGATAGGACAATGACAGATGAACCCCCCAGGTCAGTAGGTGCCCAATATGCTACTGGAGAAGAGTGGAGAAATAACTCCAGAAACAATGAAGAGGCAGAGCCAAAGCAAAAACAATGCCCAGTTGTAAATGTGACTGGTGATGGAAGTAAAATCCAATGCTGCAAAGAACCATATTGCATAGGAACCTGGAATGTTAGGTCCATGAATCAAGGTAAATTGGAAGTGGTCAAACAGGAGATGGCAAGGGTGAACATCGACATTTTAGGAATCAGTGAATTAAAGTGGACTGGAATGGGTGAATTTAATTCAGATGACCATTATATCTACTACTGTGGGCAAGAATCCTTTTGAAGAAATAGAATAGCCCTCCTAGTCAACAAAAGAGTTCGAAATGCAGTACTTGGGGTGCAATCTCAAAAACGATAGCATGATCTCTGTTCATTCCCAAGGCAAACCATTCAATATCACAGTAATCGAAGTATATGCCCCAACCACCAATGCTGAAGAAGCTGAAGTTGAATGGTTCTATGATGACCTACAAGACCTTCTAGAAATAATGCCAAGAAAAGATGTCTTTTTCATCATAGGGAACTGGAATGCAAAAGTAGGAAGTCAAGAGATACCTGGAGTAACAGACAAATTTGGCCTTGGAGTACAGAATGAAGCAGGGCAAAGGCTAACAGAGTTTTGCCGAGAGAACACACTGGTCATAGCAAACACCCTCTTCCAACAACACAAGAGACGACTCTACACATGGACGTCACCAGATGGTCAACAGTGAAATCAGACTGATTCTGTTCTTTGCAGCCAAAGGTAGAGAAGCTCTATACAGTCAGCAAAAACAAGACTAGGAGCTACTGTGGCTCAGACCATGAGCTCCTTATTGCCAAATTCAGGCTTAACTTGAAGAAAGTGGGGCAAACCACTAGGCCATTCAGGTATGACCTAAATCAAATCCCTTACGATTTTGATTGTAAGTGGAAGTGATAAACAGATTTAAGGGATAAGATCTGATACAGTGCCTGAAGAAGTATGGACAGAGGTTCGTGACATTGTACAGGAGGCAGGGATCAAGACCATCCCCAAGAAAAAGAAATGGAAAAAGGCAAAATGATTGTCTGAGGAGGGCTTACAAATAGCTGAGAAAAGAAGACAAGTTAAAGGCAAAGGAGAAAAGGAAATATATTCCCATTTGAATGCAGAGTTCCAAAAAATAGCAAGGAAAGATAAGAAAGCCTTCCACAGTGATCAATGCAAAGAAATAAAGGAAAACAATGGAATGGGAAAGATTAGAGGTCTCTTTAAAAAATATTAGAGATACCAAGGGAACATTTCATGCAAAGATGGGCACAGTAAAGGACAGAAATGATATGGACCAAACAGAAGCAGATATTAAGAAGGGGTGGCAAGAATACACAGAATAACTATACAAAAAAGATCTCAAAGACCCAGATAACCATGATGGTGTGTTCACTCACCTAGAGCCAGACATCTTGGAATGTGAAGTCAAGTGGGCCTTAGGAAGCATCACTACGAACAAAGCTAGTGAAGGTGATGGAATTCCAGTTGAGCTATTTCAAATCCGAAAGGATGATGCTGTTAAAATGCTGCACTCAATATTCCAGCAAACTTGAAAAACTCAGCAGTGGCCAAGGGACTGGAAAGGTCAGTTTTCATTCCAATCCCAAAGAAAGTCAATGCCAAAGAATTGTTCAAACTACCATACAATTCCACTCATCTCACATGCTAGTAAATTAATGCTCAAAATTCTCCAACCTAGGCTTCAATAGTACCTGAACCATGAACTTCCAGATGTTCAAGCTGGATTTAGAGAAGCAGAGGAACCAGAGATCAAATGGCCAACATCCACTGGATCAAAGAAAAAGCAAGAGAAGTCCAGAAAAACTTCTGTTTTATTGACTACACCAAAGCCTTTGACTGTGTGGATTACAACAAAATGTGGAAAATTCTTAAACTGATGGGAACATCAGACCACCTGACCTGCCTCCTGAGAAATCTGTATGCAAGTCAAGCAGAAACAGTTAGAACTGGACATGGAACAACAGACTGGTCCCAAATCGGGAAAGTAGTACATCAAGGCTGCATATTGTCACCCTGCTTATTTAACTTATATGCAGAATACATCATGGGAAATGCCAGGCTGGATGAAGCACAAGCTGGAATCAAGATTGCTGGGAGAAATATCAATCACCTCAGATATGCAGATGACACCACCCTTATGGTAGAAAGTGAAGAGGAAATGAAGAGCTTCTTGATGAAAGTGAAAGGAGAGAGTGGAAAAAGTTGGCTTAAAACTCAATATTCAGAAAACTAATATCATGGCATCTAGTCTCATCACTTCATAGCAAATAGATTGGGAAACAGTGGAAACAGTAGCAGACTTTATTTTTGGGGGCTCCAAAATCACTGCAGATGGTGACTGCAGCCATGAAATTAAAAGACGTTTGCTCCTTGGAAGGAAAGGTATGACCAACCTAGGCAGCATATTAAAAAGCAGAGACATTACTTTGCCAACAAAGATTCATCTAGTCGAGGCTATGGTTTTCCCAGTAGTCATGTATGGATGTGAGTTGGACTATAAAGAAAGCTGAGTGCTGAAGAATTGATGCTTTTGAACTGTGGTGTTGGAGAAGAATTTTGAGAGTCCCTTGGACTGCAAGGAGATCCAGTCAGTCCATCCTAAAGGAAAGCAGTCCTGAATGTTCATTGGAAGGACTGATACTGAAGCTGAAACTGCAATACTTTGGCCACCTGATGCAAAGATCTGACTCATTAGGAAAGACCCTATGGCTGGGAAAGATTGAAGGCAGGAGGAGAAGGGGACGACAGAGAATGAGATGGTTGGATGGCATCACCAATTCGATGGATATTGGTTTGAGCAAGCCCCGGGAGTTGGTGATGGGCAGGGAAGCCTGGCATGCTGCAGTCCATGGGGTCACAAAGACTTGGACATGACTGAGCCACTGAACTATACTGAACTAGTCATTACATACTGGATTTTCTCTGGGATGGAGCATCTCCTAGAGATGGTAGCCTTTTGTTTGATATATCATGTGCCATGCTAAGTCACTTCAGTCGTTTCCGACTCTGTGTGACCGTATGAACTGTAGCCCGCCAGGCTCCTCTGTCCATGGGATTCTCCAGGCAAGAATAATGAAGTGGATCACCATTCCCTTCTCCAGGGGATCTTCCCGACCCAGGGATCGAACCATGTGTCTTATGTCTAACCTGCACTGACATGTGAGTTCTTTACCACTAGCGCCATCTGGGAATAACACCAAACCTTCTGTAAGCCCTGTGATAGTGGAGATGTTTGAGATACTGCTGGCAGGAAAGGAAAATTAATATCTTTAATATAAATTGTAGTCAAGATAAATTATTGCCTTTTCCAGAATTAGGGTCCAATGTATTTAACATGACACCATTTGTTTCTCCTTTAGGGATGATTCCATATTACAGGCTCACTATTGATCTCTGTTCCCAATAAGTTGGATGTTTGGCAGCAGTAAGTAAGAGCTAGATCAGTCTTGATAAATAGGAGGCTGTGCTGCAGTCCCCTTGTATAGCCATCATTGCTGCAACTGTGGCTATGATATTCATGTGTTCATTGTTACAGCTCTGAGGATAGAGGCTATGTGATGTCAACTGTTTGAGTCATTCAGTCTGTTTCAATACATATTCTATGGTATATGTTTTATGGCTGGTGCTCACATACAATATAAAACTCTTGACACTTTTGCCCATCTCCCTAGGTCCATCCATATAACTTTACCTCAGACTTCCTGGCCCTCAACTTAACAATATTTCTCTTTTCAGGTCCCTGAACAAACTTGTCTTTCTATGCAAAATGGATGACTAGGTGTACCAACCAAAATTCTGCTCATTGAGAGAGTTTATCCTGGTCTCGTTTTCTTTAAACCCACTTATGAACAGATCTGTAGGGCAGATACCACCCTTTCCTTGACTTTCACCCACATACTGATTTGAATCATTCATAAATAAAGCTCAAACTTCTCCTTTTGTCGAAAACTAGTCATTAGGTGTCCATCATGCAGCCATAGAGATGAGTTTAGGTAGTAGGTGTCTACTACACGTGTTACCTACTAAATCTTTTCACTTGGATAGAAAGTGAAAGTGTTAGTCACTCAGTCATGTCCAATTCTTTGCAACCCCATAGACTAGCCAACCAGGCTCCTCTGTCCATGGAATTCTTCAGGCAAGAATACTGGAGTGGGTTGCCATTTCCTTCTCCAGGGGATCTTCCTGACCCAGGGATCGAAGCCAGGTCTCCTGCATTGCAGGCAGATTCTTTATCATCTGAGCCACCAGGGAAGGGATCTATAAAGATAAAGGATATGGTTCAACAAAGTCTTGACAGTACCCAAAGTATTTCCAAGTAAGTCTATAAAGTAAGATGATCATACCTCAAAAAGAACTGTGGGTGAGCCTTTTGGTATGAAGGAATCAATAAAAAGGAAATCCATGACTGTTTCTGAAAGCTGTTCTAGCAAAAGGCACCACAGGTTTGAACTAAAAGAAGCTGAGCCTCAGCAGATATAAAAAGAACTTTAGGCCCCAACTTTCTACAAGCAGGGACCAGACCGTGAAAGCATCTTAGCCACCAAGAAGAGCCCTCTTCAGAAGTGACTAGGGAGGAGTATAAAATAAATAAATAAACAAAGATCCTTCCACCTCACCAGAGGACAGAGCAAAGAGCCATGAAGAAGCATGGATGGGAACGATGTTCACCAAGGAACATTACGCCTCCCCAAGGTGGAGGTATTTGGAAATACTTGTCTAGCAGGATTTTAAAATTGGTATGAGCCAGTGACTCCTATCTATATCTCATTCTTCTCCTTTTCAAATGGAAGTGTCTTTTATAGTTATCCTTTCCTTTTTCCACCATCATATGTTGAATATTTGAGAGCAGATACTTTATCCTATAAGTTTCTAGGTCTTTGAATCACAAAGAGATACTCTAAAAATTCATGTGTTCCTAAACTTTAAATCTGATGTCATGCTTGAATGAGACTTTGGGGGTGTCTTGAAATGAAAGAGAGTGTATATTACATATGGTTGATGAACGAATATTTGTGACTGTAAAAAAAGACTGTAGTAGATTAAATTTAAAACATTGTTCAACAGAGAGTCATTTGTCCCCTTCCTCCTCTGAAGAGGAGGATTTTTTGCCCTTATTTAATTTGGAGTTTGGCTATATATATTATATATAATATATATATTATAATGTCCTTTGGCCAAATGAATGTTAATAGGCACGACAATACCAGAGGCTTGCAATGTGCTTACATGACTAAGATTTCTTTCTTGCATTCCAGCTTTTCACATCAGAAGAATATGCCTCAGGTATACTGATTCTTATGATAACAGAAATATAGGGCATACTTAGACCCAACTTTGGCTACAGCCAAAGTCAGCTGAGTTTAAATAAGATTTCTCAAACCTTAGTAACAATGCTGCTGCTAAGTCACTTCAGTCGTGTCCGACTCTGTGTGACCCCATAGACGGCAGCCCACCAGGCTCCACCGTCCCTGGGATTCTCCAGGCAAGAGTACTGGAGTGGGTTGCCATTGCCTTCTCCAATGCATGAAAGTGAAAAGTGAAAGTGAAGTCGCTCAGTCGTGTCCGACTCTTCTCGACCCCATGGACTGCAGCCCACCAGGCTCCTCCGTCCATGGGATTTTCCAGGCAAGAGTACTGGAGTGGGGTGCCATTGCCTTCTCCGTAGTAGCAAGAGACTTGCAAGAAATAAATGAAAGTTTATACCCTGTATGCCACCAAGTGTTTGGATGATTGGCTACACAGCAAAAGTCAAGTAATATAGGGAGATTTTTCTCAGATAAAGAATTCAATTTGGGGGAAGGGGGTTAGGGATTAAGGGGGCTTCCCTGGTGATTTAGTGGTAAAGAATCTGCCTGCAATGCAGGAGCTGCAGAAGACACGAGTTTGATCCCTGGGTCAGAAAGATCCACTTGAGGAGGGCATGGCAAGCCACTCCAGTACTCCTGCTTAGAGAATTCCATGGACAGAGGAGCCTGGTGGGCTATAGCCCATGGGGTCACAAAGAGCTGGACACGACTGAAGTGACTTGGCATGCATGCAGGAGATTAAAAGATACAAACTCCTGTGTATAAAATCAATAAACAATACTGATATATTATACAATATAGGGAAATATATACATTATTTTGTAATAACTTTAAATGGAACATAATATTTAAAAATATTAAATCAATATGTTGTATACCTGAAACTAATATTATATCATAAATCAACTATACTTCAATAAAAAATAAAGTTTAAAAGGATCCAATTTCTGAGTTGTTTCTTTATTTACATCTTATTTGTAATTTGACCTGTTGTTGTTACCTGAATGTGGTGCCCAACACCAATTCATATTTTGAAGCCCTAATCCCCAGTGCCATGCTATTTAGAAGTGGGGTCTTTGGAGGGCAATTAGGATTACATTAGGTTATGAGAGTGGGGTCCTCATGATGGGATTTGTGCCCTTACCAACATAAAGGAAGAAACATGAGATGGCTCTCTCACCCTGACTAACTGCTTGAATTCAGCCATCAATCACCAACTGTCTTTGGACTGAGACTTACACAACCTGCACCTTCTGCAGGTTCTCAGGTCTTCAAACTCAGACTGGAATTTATACCAAGGCTATCCTAGCCTCCAGCTTCCAGACAGAAGAACACAGGACTTCTCAGCTTCTATAACTGCTTAAGCCAATACACACACACACGTGTGTGTGTGTGTGTGTGTGTGTATCCTATATATGTTCATGTGTGACCTATATATTTGTGTGTATATAGGATACATATATATGAGATATATGTTCTATTAGTTCTGTTTCTTTGAAGGATCTTGACTAATAAAGAAATTGGTACTAAGAAGAAGGATACTGCTGTAACAAATACCTAACAATGTGGACCAGCTTTGTAACTGGATGATGGGAAGAGGCTGGAAGAATTTTGAAGTGCCTGGCAGAAAAAGCTCATATTGTCATAAGGGAATGCTAAATGTGATGTTGGTGAGAGCTCAGAAAGGAAAGAGGAGAACTAGAGAGAAAGCATCCACCTTCTTAGAAAATACATAATCATAAACAGAATGTCAGTAGAAATGTGGATGGTAAAGGTCATTCTGATGAAATCTCAGATAGAAATGAGGAACAGACTATTGGAAGCCGGAGGAAAGGCTTTCCTTGTTAAAAAATGGCCAAGAATTTGGCTGACTTGTGTTTGTGTTCTAATGTCAAGTGGAAGGTATAACTTGCAAATGACACTGGATTTTTAGCTGAGATTTCTAAACAAAGTGTGAAGAAGTAGGAGTAGCTTGGATCGTCTGATTGCATATAAGACAGGTTTAAATTGAAGACAGAACTATTGAGCAAAAAGGAACTAGAACTTAAATATTTGGAAAATTCTGACCCTGCCCACACACACACACACACAAATAACAAAGTGTGTTCATAAGAGAATGCTAAGGGTATGGCTGACTGGCCATTCAATTAGGAGTTTAACATGGGTGTGAATCATAGATCTAATCAACCACCCCAGCAGCCCTGCCAGTTTGAACTGAAAGGAATGGAGAGGGGATAAAACCAAAGAAAGCTGTCAGAGTTTTTAGACCCTAAACCACCCAAACCATAATGCTGTTTGGCTGTGAACAGGTGCTATTTTTCAAGATAAGGGAAGAATGACCCTGGTGGTGACTCAGAGATCATCAGGGCCACCACCACACTTTCAACAGGCCAGACAGCCATCACGGGAAGCCAGAGTGAGACAGCCTGGAGCTGTGGAGGCATGACGCCCGATGTCAGAGCTGAGGTGTAGACTGCCTGTTTTGCAAATCTAATCAAGATTTGCGAATCTAATCAAGACTCTTCTCTAACCTTAAGATCCAATGGGAATTGCCTTGCTAGAGTCTAACTTGTTGGGACCCACACCCTTCCTTCTCTCACACTTCTCCCATTGAGAATGAAAACATCTAACCTATACCTATCTCACATTGAATTGCGCAAGTGCAAAACTTGTCTGGCTACACAGGTTCACAGCTCCAGAGGAATTTTTGCCTTAGGATGAATCACACCAGGAGTCTCACCCACATGTGACTTGGATGAGACTTTGCCTTTAGAGCTAATCCTGGAAAGAGGCAAGACTTTGGGGGCTGTTCAGATAGAGTGAATGTATTTTGCCTGTGAGAAGGATATAAATTTGGGAAAGCCAGTGCCAGAATGCTATGGACTGAATGTTATTGTGTACCATCACCTCCCCAAATTCAAATATTGAAGCTCTAATCCCCAGTGTGATGGTATTTGGAAGTGGGACCTTTAGGAAGTGATTAGAGATAGGCTGGGTCCTAAAAGTGGGGCCCTCGGGATGGGATTAAAGTCCTCGTAATAATGAGAGGCAGGAGATTGACTCCAGCTTACAGGAAACATGGGAACTTTAGCTCTATCATCTCCAATTTTTAGCCACCAGAAAGGAATGATAGGAATGGGGGAGTGATAAACATGATCCTTCCTTACACAAGCATGAATAAGACATTTCACACATTATTTTAGCTCACGTTCTATTGACCACAACCTAGAACATGACCACATGTATTAGCAAGGGAGATTAAGTAACCATGGTGTGTTCACTTGTTCATAAATTGAGAGACAACATTGTTAAGACGGCATTACTCATCAAATTGATCTACAAATTTCGGCAATCTTTATCAAAATCCCAGACGACTACTCTACAAAAATTGAGAAGCTAATTCTAATATTCTTATGGAATTTCAAGAACCTCAGAATAGACAAACAATCCTAAGAGAGAAGAACAAAGTTGAAGAACTCACACTTCTAAATTTCACAGCATATTGCAAAGCTAGAGTAATCAAAACAATGTGATACTGCCATAAGGATAAACATAGAGGTGAATGAAATAGAACTGAGAGTCTATGTAGCTCTGGTTAGTTAACTTTCAAAAAGGTTCCAAGACAAATGGAGGAAAGAATACTATTTTTAACTAGTAGTGCTGGAATTGCCACATGTAAAAGGGTTAAATTAGACCCATGCCTCACATCACATACAAAACTCAACTCAAAATGGATCAAAGACTAAATGTGAGATCCAAGCTGTAAGACCCTGAGAACTGTCTATCTAATAAAGATCTAGTGTCTAAAATATCTAAAGGACGCTTACAACTCAATAATAAAAAAGATAAATAATCCAAGTATAAAATGGGCAAGGGATGTGAATAGATATTTATCCAAAGAAGATATGAAAAGGGTCAATAAGCAAAAAAAATAAAAGATGTCAACATCATTAGCCATCAGGGAAATGCAAATCAAAACCACAATGAGATATTACTTTACGCACAGCAGAATGCCTATAGTCAAAAAGACAGATAATAACAAGGGTTTCTAAGAGTTGTAGAAATCGGGACTCTCAGAGACTGCTAGTGGCAATGTAAAATGGTGCAGTCACTTTGGAAAACGGTCTGCCTGTTCTTCAAATGACTAGACCCAGAGTGACCATTTGACCTAGCAATCCCACTCCTAGGTATATACCTCCCAAAAGTGAAAATATCCATCCACACAAACAATTTTACACCAGATTCCCAGCAACATTATTCACAGTAGTCCAAAAGTGAGAACATCCTAAATGTCCATCAACGATGAGTAGATGAAAGTAAATGTGGTATATCTACACAATAGAATTATTATTATTCAGTAGAAAGAAATGGTGCATGGATACATGCTACAGCATGGATGAATCTTGAAAATGGTATGCAACATCAAAGAGGCCAGTCACAAGGGAGCTATATTGTGTGATTCTATTTAAACGGAAGGTCCAAAAAGGCAAATCTATACAGAGAGTAACTTCCCTGGTGGCTCAGACAGTAAAGAATCTGTGCGCAATGTGGGAGACCTGGGTTCGATCCCTGAGTTGGGAAGATCCCCTGGAGGAGAGCGCGGCCACCCACTCCAGTATTGTTGCCTGGAGAATCCCCGTGGACAAAGGAACCTGGCGGGCTACAGTCCATGGGGTTGCAAAGAGTGGACATGACTGAGAGACTCGGCATAGCACACAGCATATACAAAGGAGATTCACAACTACTGGGGGCTGAGGGGCTGAGGGCTTTGGGGTGACAGCCCAGGGGTGTGGAGTTTGAGGGAGGGTAATGACAATATTCTAATATTGATTGTGGCAATAACGACAACTCTGTGAATATACTAAAAGACATTAGATGGCACACTTCAAAGGAGTCAGATACGGCACGTGGAGTTATATCTCAAAGTGGTTTTTAAAAAGAAAACACATTCAGAGTGTCTGATTGTGTAGCCATGTGTTCAGCCGAAACGTCTGTTGCTATGGAAGAAAAGGAGAGTATGTGTTTGGAGACCATAAGCAATCTCTGCCATAGGGAGTACTATGACTTTTGGCATACACAGTTTCCAATTTAGTAGAAAATCCTGTTATATTAAGAATGCCCAATATCACTAATACATATAGTGACTTACTGAATTAGTGTGACATTATGCAAAAGTAATGAAGTAACAGTCAGGTTATCTGGCTGCTAGTCTTAACCCTACCCTTTCACTAGGCTTATGACCTTGGAAGGTCACAACCTCACTTATTAAACTGTTCATCCAAAAGGTAAGGATAAAATGAGATGATTGCTAGGTCCATTGAGTTCTAAGAACATTTGATTTTTGACTCTACAAATGGAGATTTTCACAGATTGTTTCCTCCTCATTTGTCAGCTCAAGAGTCAAGAACTTGTTTAGTGTTCCCAGGAGCTTCCTTCATGTATATCAACCACTGTAAATACTATTCCATAATATTTACTTCTCTTTCTGGAATAGTTTGCTCTTTAAGTTTCCTTTCAAGAGTTTGTATTTTACTATTTGAGGTACTGAAAGTGAATGAGAGTTTTTCTCCTTAATATTTATTATAGACACTTGAGGCTAAATTAAATCAAGGTGACAAATCTGAAACCCTGATTTTAAACAGGAAAATATTCGACTATAATTGTAAGTAAAGGAGATTATAACAACTATAAACTGTTAGTAAAGACTTGAATTATTTGGCAATAATTCCCAAATAAAAAAATCCTAGTTATAGCTAACCCAAGCCTTTCGTTTCTGTTTCCAATTAG
This sequence comes from Cervus canadensis, assembly GCF_019320065.1. Lineage (NCBI taxonomy): Eukaryota > Metazoa > Chordata > Mammalia > Artiodactyla > Cervidae > Cervus > Cervus canadensis. The sequence continues at coordinate 6,294,285 of NC_057410.1, forward strand.
GGGAAATGTATCTCTAAATAGCATTTGTCTTGATGTTTTGCTCTTAAATTTAAGTATATTTAATCTTTTTTAGTTATTTTAAAAACCATCATCATATTGCCATCATCTGTCTGTGTTGTATAAAATTTACTTATTCGAGACTCTTTTGAATCTCTTGTTGTATTATCTCTACCTGTCAAAGTATGAGTCCTAAAGAGTTAGTTGTATAAATCAATACATAGGCACTTTCAGTACTTTTCAAGGAAGCCATGTTTTCAGTCCCATGCATCCCTAAGCTGCTCCCTAGGCATGTTGTACTCATCGAAAAGACATGGGTCCAGGAAGAAAAAATGATTCTGAACTCATCTGGGGGTAGGGTGAGGTTGGATCGGGGTGGGTGTCCACTGCCACAATACAAAATGCAGAATGTTTGGAACTAAAAAGAATAATTACTGACGCTTTCATTTTTAACATATGTTGTGGTCTCCTCTATATAATTGAGATTTCTCAAAGGACTATTTAACTTCATAAAATCATCTAGGGGGCCTTTAACACATCAGATTCCTAGTTCTGACCTCCTGATTTTCCAGTTTGAGAGGTACCCAATAATGTGCCACTTTTACATATCTCACACCTTCTTCTTACATACACAGAAGTCTGAGTATGATAGCAGCCTACAAAAAGATCTTTTCCTCTTTTCAGTGTTTTCAAAATAAGCTCCATTTTTAATAAGATTTTCTAGTGTGATGATCTTTAAATGCACTAATAAAGACTATGATCCTTACAAATCTGAAGCAAACAGGTTTTACATACAGTCTGCAAATTATCACACATTTAAGTTATCATAGATAAATATGTGGTATACACATATATAATATATGGCACACTCTTTATACAAGTACTTCATTCCCTCTGCTTAAACATTATCTAAGTATATACACATATATAAATATAATATACAATATATATTGAAAATCTGTATGACATAGCATATACTTGTATTACATTTATATTTAGCCATTGGTAACCAGGCTTAACAAATCTAAATTAGATCTATTTGTATAGGTTATATTTTTAACATAAAAATAAATTACTTTTACATTGTTTACTAAAAATACATGCTCAGTTGCTCACTCGTGTCTGACTCTTTGCAAACCCATGGACTGTATGTAGCCCACCAGGATCCTCTGTCTCTGGGATTTCCCAGGTAGGAATACTGGATTGGGTTTCCATTTCCTCCTGCAGGGGATCTTCCCAACCCAGGGCTCGAACTCACATATCCCGTGTCTACTTCATTGGCAGGAAGATTTTTCACCACTGATCCATCTGGGAAGCCCACTTACTAAAAATATTTATCATCAGTTGGATACACAATTCTTAGTTTATTGTGTTTTAACTGAAATATGATTTATCTAATAAAAAAAGAAGCCCAATGGACTATAAATGATTAATATAGAGACATCAAATAGAAGAAATTATTGAGTATAATATCAGTCCACTGATAGAAGCCAGCATCTTTATTAAAGAAATTGTCATAATTTTTAAGAAGAAAAAACATCCTAGGAGAAGTGATGCCTGTTACGGTATTTGAGAGTTATACTAGAGTTTGTTTATTTAATTTACTGAGACTAAATATTCCTAGAGGGCTAGAGATGGAAATTGTTCTATCAAGAACTGACAATCCAGCCTTACAACTAGAAAAAAATGTGCCCTTATCACAAGGTCATTGCCTGTATTTGGGCAAAATTAATTCAGAAGCCAACCTCTCTCTTTACACTGTTGCTGCTGCTGCTGCTAAGTCGCTTCAGTCGTGTCCGACTCTGTGCAACCCCATAGACGGCAGCCCACCAGGCTCCCCCGTCCCTGGGATTCTCCAGGCAAGAACACTGGAGTGGGTTGCCATTTCCTTCTCCAATGCATGACAGTGAAAAGTGAAAGTGAAGTCACTCAGTCATGTTGACTCGGCTCGACCTCATGGACTGCAGCCTACCAGGCTCCTCCGTCCATGGGGTTTTCCAGGCAAGAGGACTAAAGAGAGAGTCTGATTCATCTGGAGTTTGGCCTAACAATCCACATTTTTAAATGCACCTTGTTTGTGATATAGCTAATTCACAGGCCACACTTTCAGGAATACTACCTGAGGCCAAAATTATTTTTCCTTTTTAACCCTCCAGCCATTAACAGTCCACTGGATACGTAACATACCTTTGGCAGTGGAGAGGAAGAGCAAATTCAAATCTGTTCTATTAGCCCTTTCTGAGGTTCAGATGAAGAGCTGCATTCTCTTAGATTCCTTGCTCCTTAACTTAAGAGCTGCTTTTAGAAGGGGAAGGTCTAAAATTTAATTTGAGGTGCCCAAGTCTACTCTTAATCAGATAATACTATTTCTATAGCTTTTAAAGGAACACCTAATTCCTAAATTGATTTCATCATAAATGTTCTTCTATATCATGATAGCAAATACTTAATAAAATCATTGTTGGGTAAAATTTCCTTTCCAGTGAATTATCTTTTCCCTTGGATGAGTCTTTCTATATTTTAAAAGAGCTAATTTACTCTCTTTAACGTAAAGCTCTGTCAGACTTGGAAAAAAGTATTCATGGGATTTTTCTGGTGGTCTAGTGGTTAAGACTACGTGCCTCTACTATGGGATTGATCCCTGGATGGCGAAATGAAGATCCTGCAAGCCATGCGGCAGGGTCGAAAATAAATAATAAGTATTCACACCTAGAGAGGCGGGAAGTGGGGGAGGGAGTCTCAAGAGGGAGAAGATATATGTATACTTATAGCTGATGAGCGCTGTTGTACAGCAAAAACCAACACAACATGATGAGCAATTATCCTCCAATTAAAAATAAATTTTAAAGAAGTATTCACATCTTTATAAGTTATTATTTGTCTTCTGAACTCATTTATGCAATATGTGAAGAGAAAGCTTACAAATGCAAACCTTGTTAAACAGTAGAAGAATGTGGAGAAAACATCCTTTACTTTGGAAGTCTGACAGTTTGGAACTGTCTTTTAATTTCCCACATTTCTTTTACTTCCACTTCAAGACAAAAAATCTTGAAATTCATTTTTTCTCTGAAAGGGCTAAAAGAAACTTGCTGCATAGCACCACTTACAATCCCTGAACCATTCAAAAGCAGCTAGAGGATTAGAGAGTCTAAAGGCCATGACTTAAAACCACTCAGCTCTTGCTCTGTTAAAAACAAGGTACTTTCCTCCTTACCCTGATCTGCTTCTGTTTTCCATTAACCACTTTACGTAGTCAGTGGACATGGGCTTTCTTCTTAGTTTTAGCTTGCCTGCAAAGCCATTACATTCAGTAAGTACTTATCCAGGAACCATTGTCCACATAGACCTGTACCAAATACCCTGGGAGATCAGAAGGAAGACAAATAGGCAGGAAGGGAAGGAGGTTAGGAGGAAGGAAGGAAACCAAGTTTTGATAAAAGTGTTGATTTGTGATCTACATTAGCTAGCAGTTATATGTATCACCCAGCTCATATGTATTTACAGCTCTACTCCTAATTCATCTCTTCTGTTCCCCCTGAGTGTAATTCATGATGTTGGCTTAACTGTTGCTCTTGCTTCCCTGAACTGTTTCAGAGTCTCTATTAGTGAATCTTTATAGCATTTCTCCTGCGTCATATGACAATAATTAAATCTATTACAACTGGTCTAGAAGCTGTTTGTATCTACTGTCATCTATCCATGGCTTATATCTGACCCAGTGGAAATGTAATCAGCATAATTCTCAAGCTCCAGGTCCTCATTCTTGATGAATATTTATTAAAATTTGATGTTAAGATTTTGGCCACATTGCCTAAAAAGTTAAAATAATCTCATAATCGCCAAAGACTTTAGTGTGGCTATGACTTTCTAAATTGTGTCACTTTTATATTGGTGGTGGTGGTTTAACCGTGTCTGACTCTTGCAACCCAATGGACTGTAAACTGCCAGGCTCCTCTGTCCATGGGATTTCCCAGGCAAGAATACTAGAGTGGGTTGCCATTTTCTTCTCCAGGGAGTCTTCCTGACCCAAGGATCGAACCCACATCTCCTGTTCTGCAGGCAGTCTCCTGCATTGCAGGAAGATTCTTTACCACTGAGACATCAGGGAAGTCACTTTTATAGTTCATTGCTAAAAATATCTTCCATACTTTCGTGAACCAGCAGTCCAGTGAATAAATCTTATTGAGACCAATTTCTTATGTGACCCATGATCTAACATATCTGTGTAGTACTATAATAGGTGGATATAGTTGCCAATTTTAGGTCTGAAAATACTTTGCATTGCTTTTATTTCCTCCAGATAGATTGCTTTCCCACTGATCTGTGTTAGTTTTCTATTGCTACTGTAACAAGTCACCACAAACTTAGTGGCTTCAAACAGTACACAAGTTTTGTGTAACACTTCTGTAGGTTAGAAACGGAATACAGGTTTCACTGAGCTAAAATAAAACCATTATCAATGCAGCATTCCTTTCTGGAGGCTTCATTTCCTTGCCTTTTCCAGCCTCGAGGAGCCATCTACATTCCTTGGCTTGTGGTCCCTTCATTCCATCTTCAAAGCTGTTCCTGCATTGTCATATCTACCTCCGACCACAGCCAGAAAAGGTTCTCAAGTTCTAAGGATTCCCGTGATTAGCTTGGGTCCAACGTGATAATGGAAGATACTCTCCCCATCTCTGGGTCCTCAACCTTAATCAAATTGACAGTCCCTTCTGCCATGTTGCCACACATGGCAACATATTCACAAGTTCCAGGATTACGACATGGACATCAAGCCACTACATGTTCTTCTGCGTTGTCTGTCTTAGTCCACAGGTAAGATGACTAGCAAAGGTGAAAGAGTTAGTCACTTAGTCTTGTCTGACTCTTTTCAACTCCATGGACTGGAGCCCGCCAGGCTCCTCTGTCCTTGGAATTCTCCAGGCAAGATACTGGAGTGGATTGCCATGCCCTTCTCCAAGGGATCTTCCCAACCAGGGATCAAACCCAGGTCTCCCATGCAGGGGACATATTCTTTACCATTTGAGCTATCAGGGAAGCCAAGATGACTATAACACATGTATTTGATCTATTATATGTATAATTAGAGGAGATTCCCATGCATATGAAAATATTTTTGTATATTATTCCACTATTGACTTCCAAGTACACTGTTTTAGTCTTAAGAACACCTTCACAGAAAAGACTGAGAGTAAAGTTGAACTTTCAATATTATCCATCTTTGCCCCTGTGATGATTGGGTTTCTTTGACATGGGATACTGCTAATTTTAATATAAATGTTTATATTACTGCATAGCAACTTTGTGATCTTAATGAATGCTTTTAGACATTTAGAAGATGCTCCAGTCTAAGAGGGATAGACAGTTAGTCAATAAGAATTGCTACTATATTTTAAGCTCTATGATGAGTTTTACATTCATTACTTCATGCTCTTTTTGACTCAGTGCTATAGTCTATTCTTCTCATTTCACAGATGAGGAAACAAAAGTTTCCAGTATCACAAAGCTGGTAAGTAGCAGAGTGGGGCATTCAAATATAGGTCTTTCTAGTTCTAAAATATATAATCTTTCCTCTATATTGTATTAAATTTCCATAAACATTAAGTAAATCAAGTTATATGTGGAGGTATATTGTTATTCCCGGTACATATCAAGAACCCCTCATGCTACACGAATTACTTTCCGTGTATTACATGGTGGTCTTGGGCCACTAATAATTTTAGAAATGCACATCTGATGACAGTTCAAAAACGCCTAGAGAGAAGCATCCTGGCTAACAGCAAAAATCGATAGTAAATATTTTCATTAAATCACCTGACTTGTTTTACCTTCACTGTTGATGTCTTCTAACTTGACTAAACCTTTCATATGGTCTACAGTGTCCCTATTGCTTAGACATACCGGGAAGACAACATTATGAAAAAATGCCTCATGGCAGAGTTTGCATCACTCCCAGAATATAGATGCACTCTTTAGGACCTGCTATTATAAAATATATTGTTCTAAAACTCTCTGTCAGCAGTTTAAATCTTTTTGCTATCTAAGCCAAAATGAAGAGAAGGATTGTCCAAACAGAAAATCTGAATAATTCGATCTTCTCTTGGGAGGAAACAAAGTTAATCTCTCTGGAATTTATATACTTGCAGAATCACTGTATCATTACACGTTTCTACCTCACTTTGGATGCTTAGATTTCTAAGATACATGGACATAAAAGAAAACATGTTTAAACTCTTAACACAAAACTGATATAAAATAAGAATGATCAAGTATACAATGTTAAGATCAATATTTTGTTTAATTTAACTTGTCTTTTAAAAGAAAAGATCAGCATGTTTGAAATGATGCAGCTTTCTAAAATCCATCTATTATTATGAAGCTTGGGAAAAGGACTCAGAGACTGTTTAACATATCTATTTTTTCATGAAGTGGTCATTTATGAACCTTGAAGTCTATTTATAGATGTAACACATTTAACCTTTAAAATGTCAATAAATATAAGTGACAAATAAAGAGAAAATAAAATGGGCAGATTTCCCTCCTGTTAACCTTGATTTAATCTATATCACTCTTTGTTGGATGTCTTCCCAGGTGGCTCAGCGGTAAAGAATCCACCTGCCAAGCAGGAGACCCAAGTTTGATCCCTCAATGGGAAGAATCCCCTGGAGAACGAAATTGCAATCCACTCCAGCTCTCTTGCCTGGGAAATCCCATGAACAGAGGATCCTGGCAGGCTACCATCATGGGGTCACAAAGACTTGCAAACGACTTTAATGACTAAACCACCACCAACCACTCTGTTGGATAGGATAACCGAACTCTTTTCTTGGAAATGTTTTGCTCTATACAGGTACATTTCATTTTGAAATATCTAGGACCCACAGAATATACTATCTTTTTTTTTCCCCCAATTATTTTTATTAGTTGGAGGCTAATTACTTTACAATATTGTAGTGGTTTTTGCCATACATTGACATGAATCAGCCATGGATTTACGTGTGTTCCCCATCCTGAACCCCCCCCC
>NC_057410.1:7307488-7418816 GCF_019320065.1 Cervus canadensis
CTGGCTTCAGTCACAATCCTGGCCCCACTGAGATGTCTGGTTTTATAACTGCCAAAAATACTTGGACCTGGGGTTACAAAAAGTAGCTGACAGTAGCTGTAGACTGATGAGAAAGATGCTGCATTATAAATTTGTCTTTGCTTTGCAATCCACTTTATATAAATATCCTTAAAACTAGCAGTCCATATTAAGTTAATCTGCTTGGGGAAGAGTCTGTTCTGTTCTCTTTTGAAAGTGAGGACTTACAAGAGTTAACAGGAACATCTAGGTTTTTCTGGCCAGTTAGTGTAGATGAGCTCAGATTTATATAGATTACCTGATAATCAAACCTGTATATTCCGACCCAAGCGATTGAGTCCCTTTTGTTTTTTTCCTCTCTCTAGCATCTCTTTTATTTGCACTTTTTATTTTTTATAATTTTAATTGAAAGATAATTCCTCTACAATATTGTGTTGGTTTCTGCCAAACATGAATATGAATCAGTCATGGAAGTATAATTAATTTACAATGTTATGTTCATTTCTGCTGTATACTAAATAGACTTAGTTATTTTGTTGTTGTGCAGTCGCTAAGTCCTGTCAGACTCTTTGCAACCCCATGGACTGAAGCATGCCAGGCTTCCCTGTCCTTCACTATCACCTGGAGTTTGCTCAAATTCATGTCCATTTAGTCAGTGATGCTATTCACTCATCTCATCCTCTCTTGCTGCTCCTTTCCCAATGTGGAACCAGTCCATTGTTCCATGTCCAGTTCTGTTACTTCTTGACCTGCATACAGGTTTTCTCAGGAGATAGGTAAGGTGGTTTGGTATTCCATCTCTTGAAGAATTTTCCACAGTTTGTTGTGATCCACAGAGTCATAGACTTTATTTAGCGCAGTCAATGAAGCAAAAGTAGATATTTTTCTGGAATCCCCTTGCTTTCTCCATGATCCAGCAAATGTTGGCAATTTGATCTCTGGTTCCTCTGCCTCTTTGAAACCCAACTTGAATATTTGGAAGTTCTCAGTTCATGTACTATTGAAGCCAAGCTTGAAGGATTTTGAACATAACCTTGCTAGTAGGTTAAATGAATGTAATTATACAGTAGTTTGAACATTCTCTAGTAGTGACCTTTCTTGGGATTAGAATGAAAAGTGACCTTTTCCAGTTCTGTGGCCACTGCTGAGTTTTCCAAATTTGCTGACATATTGAGTGCATCATCTTTTAGGATTTTAAGTAACTCGGCTGGAATTAAGTCATTTCCACTAGCTTTGTTCACAGTGATGCGTCCTGAGGCCCACTTGACTTTACAATCCAGGATATCCAGCTCTAGGTGACTGACTACATCATTGTGGTTATCCAGGTCATTAAGACCTTTCTTGTATAGTTCTTGTCCATGTATTCTTGTCACCACTTCTTAATCTTTTCTGCTTCTGTTTATTCCTTACCATTTCTATCATTTATTGTGCCCATCCTTGCATGAAATGTTCCCTTGATATCTCTAATTTTCTTGAAGAGATTTCTAGTCTTTACCATTCTTTGTTTTCCTCTATTTCTTTGTATTTTTTCATTGAAGAAGGCCTGCTTATCTCTTCTTGCTATTCTTTGGAAACCTGCATTCAGTTGAGTATATCTTTCCTTTCTCCCTCACCAATCACTCTTGCTTCTTTCCTTAGCTATTTCTAAAGCCTCCTCAAACAACCACTTTGCCTTCTTGCATTTCGTTTTCTTTGGGATGGTTTTGGTCACCACCTCCTGTACAATGTTATGAAATTTCATCCATAGTTCTTCAGGTATCCTGCCTACCAGATCTAATTCCCTGAATCTGTTAGTAACCTTTACTTTATAATCATAAGAAATTTGATTTAGATCATACCTGAATGACCAAGTGGTTTTCCCTATTTTCTTAATTTTCAGCCTGGATTTTGCAGTGAGGAGCTCTATACAGTCAGCTCCAGGTCTTGTTTTTGCTGACTGTATAGAGTTCTCCATCTCTGGCTTCAGAGAACATAATCAATCTAATTTCAGTATTGACCATCTGGTGACGTCCATTGGTAGAGTCACGTCTTGGATTGTTGGAAAAGAGTGTTTGCTATGACCAGCGTGTTCTCTTGACAAAATTCTATTAGTTACTTCATTTTATACTCTAAAGTCAAATTTGCCCATTATCTGGGTATCTCTTGACTTCCTACTTTTGCATCCCAATCTTTTTGAGTTAGTTCTAGAAAGTGTTATACATAGAACCAGTCAACTTCAATGTCTTTGGCATCAGTGGTTGGGGCATAGACTTGGATTACTGTGATGTTGAATGATTTGCCTTGAAAATGAACCTATATCATTCTGTCATTTTTGAGATTGCTCCAAGTACTGCATTTCAGACTCTTTTGTTGACTGTGAGGGCTACTTCATTTCTTCTAAGGGATTCTTGCCCACAGTAGTAGATATAATGGTCATCTGAATTAAATTTGCCCATTTCTGTCCATTTTAGTTCGCTGATTCCAAGATGTCAATGTTCAATCTTGCCATCTCCTGCTTGACCATGTTCAATTTACCTTGATGCATGGACCTAACATTCCAGGTTCCTGTGCAATATTGTTCTTTGTAGCATCAGACCTTACTTTCACCACTGGACACACCCACAACTGAGTGTAGTTTCCACTTTGGCCCAGCCACTTCATTCTTTCTGGAGCTATTCGTAAGTGCCGTCTGCTCTGCCCCACTAGCATATTGGATGCCTTCTGACCTGTGGGGCTCATCTTTTGGTGTTGTATCTCTTTGCCTTTTAATACTGTTAATGGGGTTCTCCAGGCAAGAATACTGGGGTTGTTTTCTATTTCCTACTCCAGTGGACCACCTTTTGTCAGAATTCTTTACCATGACCCATCCATCCTGGGTGGCCCTGCATGACATGGCTCATTGAGTGATGCAAGCCCCTTCACCACAACAAGGCTGTAATCTGTGAAGGACTGAATTAAAGTATAGTTGATTTACAATGTCTTTGTTTCTGCTATACAGTAAAGAGACTTAGTTATACATAAGTGTGTGTGTATACATATATATATATACATGTATGTGGGCTTCTGTGGTGGCGCAGATGGTATAGAATCTGCCTGCAATATGGGAGACCTGGGTTCAATCCCTGGGTGGGGAAGATCCCCTGGAGAAGGGAATGGCCACCCACTCCAGTATTCTGGCCTGAAGAATTCCATGGACAAAGGAGCCTGGCAGGCTATAGTCCATGTGGTCACAAAAAGTCAGACTTGACAGAGCAAATCTCACTTAACACTTAACTTATACATGAATATATATATACATATATACATATGTATACACACATTCTTTTTAGATTCTTTTCTATTATGGTTTATCTCAGGATATTAAATATAGTTCCCTGTGCTATACAGTTGGACCTTGTTTTTATCCATTCTGTATGTAATAGTTTGTAATAATTTTGTAACCTTAAACCTCTAGTCCATCCCTCTCCCACCCCCAACACCTCTTTCTAACATCTCTTGGAGAGTGCTCCAACCAAGGATGTTGGAGCCTTGCTTTTGTTACACATATCACACCATGTTTTGCATCTGGTATTGAGTCATTTTCTTCTCAGATATCTTCCAGAGCTCCCTTGGCTGCTGGCACAGACAGGCATAGGCAGCAGATGGGTAAAACAATCAATGCTTCTCTCCCAGGGTCCTCCCCCTTAGCATCTTTTCCAATTAATAGTTATAACAACAACCAAAAAAAAAAAGAGTAAAAAAATACCTATAATACTTACAGCTCAAATTGTTATAGAGGGCACCTCATTATAATCAAATATAAATAGGTACAAACCAGCTGCTTGGACAGTATCAACTCAACATATCATCAGACAACATCTCTGATGGACAGCACTCCTAGTTAGTCAAAATATCTAAGAGGAAGCAATCAACTTCTCAACTGCTGAACTTCTCAATGTAAAGCATGGAATTTTGAGCCAGCTTGAATTGACACCAGGGTTTTTCCCTGTCCCTTCTTTTTCTTAGCTGACTAATCTTGGATAAGTTATTTAACATCTCTCTGCCTCCATTGCCTTATCTGTAAAGTGACGATAATAAAATCATCTATTCTCACAGGCTTATTGTGAGAGTTTACAAAGAAGATGAAGGGTTTAGCCCAGTACATAGCAAGTAAAATGCTTTACTATTGGTTTTTACTTACAGTGTAAGTGGCACCATGAATGCCACAAACAGCCACTCCTGATTAATAAATAAGAGACTTCCAAGGATAGGAGGAGCAATAAATGAGGAACTGAAAAGCCCAGAAGACATACTCTATATTCTCTAGTGAGGTACTGGAAGGTCTTTGGAATGGCTTTGCACACATACTTAGCTACATTTGTTTTTATAATTTCTGTCTCATGGGATTCAACACAGCAGGAAAGGTTGCTATGGAAACTATATACTTGACAAATCTTATTGATTCAAAATAGTTTCCATAAAACTTGCTTACTTCTTTAATAGATGTCAGTTGTCATCCCATCCTTCTATCAACATGCTTTTCAGTTTGGCTCAGTTCCCATCTGCAGTGTGGCTAAGGCTTTGAGGAAAGGGAGGGCACAGCAGGCTAACCAGGCTCCCTCTTGTATCAGTCAAGCAATTCTTTCTGTCCACGTGATTGGCAGCAACCTGGCACTTCAAGCAGAAGAATGAAAGCAGAGAGTATCATGAAAAGGAACTTTCAGTTCTAGTAGTGCTGGGCCTTCTTTTTCCTCTCTGTGGCAACCAAGAGTACCTTCAGATGACAAAAGAGGTGTTCTTCTAAAGCTTTCAGGATGTGAGTACATGTTTACATCTGTATGGTTCTGTGAACTGTGGAAGTAATTAAAACGCATGGTGTACCAAGACGTGATTGCAAGGAAGTTTTCATTACTTGGTGCCTGGACAATGTCCATAGTTTCCACCAAGCATTTGCTTTAGAAATTTTGGTCTCGTGAAATACAGCAGAAAATATTCAGATGACGCAGATTAAAAAGATGTGGATAAAGGTACATTTTTTTTTTAAATTTGGTGATCAGAGTCCAAGGATTACAAGTAAGCAAAGAATTCCAGAACTAATGAACTAGCTTTTTATATTAATTCTAGTATTTTCTACACTTTGATAATTACATAGTGATTATATAATGTAAGTCATTGTGTCTTTATAAGATTATGTATTTAATTCTGAGTTATGTGGTTTATTTTGAAAAGAGTAAGAAGATAAGCCTATCACATGGAAAGGATGTTAGAATATTGAGCCAAAAAATGAGAAAATACATAAATGATTTAGTGGTAGTTCTTCGACAATCAGGGATATTCAAGTCCATGAAGAGAGGGGAAAATTGTTATTGTTTCATTTTTTTTTTCAGGACCAGATGGCTGTACAGTGACATTCTATCAAAACTTTTTTTAATTGAAGGCTAATTACTTTACAATATTGTAGTGGTTTTTGCCATACATCGACATGAATCAGCCACGGGCGCACATGTGTTCCCCATCCAGAATCCCCCTCCCACCTCCCTCCCCATCCCATCCCCCAGGGTCATCCCAGTACACCAGCCCTGAGCACCCTATTTTGACTTGGCTTGAAGAAGATAAGCCTTCATATATATTAATGTGATAAGCAATAGTATCTCTTAGCATTATTGATGTAAAAATTTCTTTTGCTTAACTGCAAGCAAAGTGGCAGGTGATGTAATATTCCTGACAAGTTTGGTGAAATAACTACAACCAGAAGATACATGGTCTGGCAAAATGCAGTATATTAAGTAAGTTTAGGACTATTAACATTAGAATACATTAAACTTATTAGTAAGCTTGAATGTTGAAGCATTCCAAGAAAAAATTTAGAATGCAAAACCTATATTTTTGGACATTGTTATACTGAGAGGGTTTCCCTGGTGGCTCAGATGGTAAAGAATCTGCCTACAATGCAGTAGTCTCAGGTTTGATCCCTAGGTTGGGAGGATCCCCTGGAGAAGGAAATGGCTACCCACTCCAGTATTCTTGCCTGAAGAATTCCATGGATAGAGGAGCCTGGTGGGCTACAGTCCATGGGGTCATAAAGAGTCGGACACAATTGAGTGACTATCATTGACTTATACTGAGAACTAATGAATTTCAGTTGGTAAAGCTTGAAATCAGTTCCATGGAAAGTCACAGAAGAGTCAGTCAGTCCAAGGATAAAAACAGTAAGGTTTATGTGTCCACAAAGAGCAAACTACTGTATATCGCATGTCCGGTATCATAGTTACTGCTTTCAGCATTTCATGTCATTGTAGTGTAGGAAAACAAATCAGCAGCTGAGTGTGACTCAGCCAACAGACATCCACCGTGTGTCCACAGGGAGCATGGTGCTAATCTGAGAAACACACAATAAAACCTCTGCTCCTAGAAATAAAAGGTAGGTTTTCCTTGCTTAGCAGACACCACACGACACTCATATTTGTAAATATTTGGAGTGAAAACAATCATATTACAACAGTACAAAAGTAGGATCCATTTGTGAATATAGAAACTATATAGATGATACAACCAAGTATCAACTTAGAGTGTCTCTGGGTAATGAACATGTTGGTGACCTTTTTTCTTGTTTCTTCATGTCTCTTGAGTATTCAATAATAAACATGTTCTTGTGTAATTTTAAGGACATTTTTTAGAAAGGAAAAACAACCAAGTTGTTCTACAAACCTAGAAGTGAGGAACTGATGACCTTGGGCTGCAATAAAATGCCAGTATAACTGCTGGTCTAGAAGGCTGAAGACAGTGAGATTAAATTTGGAACCAACACATCTGTGTTTAAGTATCTAACAGTCTCATTATTTGTCATGCCGGTCTGCAAAAAGACAGAACTTCTGTTTCCCTCCTTATTTTACTTAAAACTGAAAATAGTGCTCACACAATAGACATTCTGATGAAAACATTGTCACTAGATGAAGCAAAACAGATTATTAGAAATGTGTTTTTGTCAGTGACATGGAGCTACAAATTTAAATAAAACAAATCTTGATCAATAGCCCACGTGTTATCTGCCAAATATGAATAAATGGCTTTCAGAATTTTTAATAAGGAAAATACCATGATTTCGTCCATTCATTCATTCATTCAGCAAGTATTTATTAAGCCGCAGTGTAACCCATTCTTGGTGCTGGAGATAAAACAGGGAACAAGACAGACATGGTTCCATTCCCATGGAGCATTCATTCCAGTTCCAGAGATGAACAAGGAGGAAAAAGAACACAAATATGTAATTATAGGTGGAAGTTCTATAAATGGGAAGTGTTAATCACACAGTTGTGTCTGACTCTTTGCAACCCCATGGACTGTAGCCTGCCAGGCTCCTCTGTCCATGGAAGTCTCCAAGCAAGAATACTGGAGTGGGTAGCCATTTCCTTTTTCAGAATATCTTCCCAACCCAGGGATCCAGGTCTCCCACATTGCAGGTGGATTCTATACCATCTGAGCTACCAGAGAAGCCCCATAAATGGGAAGTGAAAGAAGTGAAAGTGAAAGTTGCTCAGTCGTGTCCGACTCTTTGTGACCCCATGGGGAATTTTTCAGGCCAGAATACTGGAGTGGGTAGCCTTTCACTTCTCCAGGGGATCTTCCCAACCCAGGGATCAAACCCAGGTCTCCCGCATTTCAAGGGGATTCTTTACCTGCTGAGCCACAGGGGAAGCCCAAGAATACTGGAGTGAGTAGCCTATCCCTTCCCCAGGGGATCTTCCCGACCCAGGAGTCAAACCAGGGTTTCCTGCATTGCAGGCAGATTCTTTACCAACTGAGCTATCAGGGAAGCCCATAAATGGGAAGGGCAGGATGCTATTCTAATATTCATCAGTGGGAACCTATCCTACACAGAGACACAGAGCTGTCAATAAAGACACTCCTGAGAGACATTTAATCTGAGTCCTAACAATGAGTAGGAATCGAAGGCAGTGATGGAAATGATAGAGAAGGGAATTTAGGAAGAGGGAATACTAAGTAGAAGATATCTGGGGCATTAAGAAGGTTAAGAAACTAAAAGAAGGAAAATGAAGTTGTGGTAGTAAAAGAAGAATAATAGCTTATTAGATTGTGTCAATAACTTCAAATGTGAGCTTAAGTGCATTGGAAAGTTCTCTGGTTAGCAAATGAAGGCAACTCAATTTTTGTTCAAATAGCAACTACATTACAGTTATTTTATGTCTTGATCAGCACTGGTACCAAGAATTCCAGAAGTTTTAGAAATCATGATTTCTAATAAATAGGGGAAACTCAACACAAGATTATGATATGAGTCTAAAATAAATGGTGTATCTTCTACTAAGTTCCTATGTCCAAAATACAGACTTACTGCTTTTATTGCATTGGCCAATACATTTGCTTGAATTTTTCCATAAGTTGTAACAGAAGAACCCAAACGAACTTTTTGGCAAATCCCATTTTACGT
Organism: Cervus canadensis; assembly: GCF_019320065.1. Lineage (NCBI taxonomy): Eukaryota > Metazoa > Chordata > Mammalia > Artiodactyla > Cervidae > Cervus > Cervus canadensis. The sequence continues at coordinate 7,315,914 of NC_057410.1, forward strand.
TTGTCTATTTTGGAGCCTTCACTGTTTCTTGCTGGGCAAAAATCCAGGATGTCTTGCTGGAAGTTTTTTCTACCCCTCAGTTTATCCAAGAATACCAGGAGCTTAACTCAGCCCAAAATGTACTAGTCCAGCTTCCAAAATACCAAATGGATAGGAGCTGGAGACTGGTCTGCTCATTTACAACACATGGTAAGGCTGTTGAAGAAGAGTCCTGCGGAGATGAGCAGACCTTGCTGTCCACTCACCCCTGAAGCATGCTCATAATTCAGGTTCTAACCCAGGCTTAAGGGCACCCATGCTGCTTGCCAGTGCCATTATTAGTCTTACTATTCTTTGTATTATATCTTTACCATGGAACATTTCAGACGTATACCAGAGTATAGATTACCCATCATCCAATTTCAAGTTTTCAACTCATGACAATTTTTTTCACCTATATTTTTCCCTACTTACCATCCCCATTTTCAGCATCTTGAAGGAAATCCTACATATCATATGACTCCATTTGTAATAAGGTCTGTCAAGCAAAAAGATCAGGACTGTTACAAAGAAAATCTAATCTCAATATCATCACTCTTAAAATATTAATAAGTTCTTCATATAATCAAATATACATTTAGTGTTCACATTTCCCTGAATGTCTCAAAAAAATTCTTTATTTTTTATGATTTACTTTTCAAATCAGAATCCAATCAAAATTCATACATTGCAACAGGTCCCTTAAGTCTATTTTACTCGAAATAATTCTTCTCTACCTTTCTTCTTTATCCTTTGCAATATGTGTGTGTGTGTGTGTGTGTGTGTGTGTGTGTGTAAGAATTTGAATGGTTTGTCCCTTTGTGTTTTTTATTGCTTGGATTTGACTAATTGCATCCCAATAACATCACTTAACATTTTCTTTGTTCCTCTTGTATTGTTGGAAAGTTGATAGCGGCTTGATTAGATTCAGGATGGATTTGGGGAGGGGCAAGGTACAGTGACTTTATGGGTGGCATTGTTCAGTCGCTCAGTCATGTCCGACTCTTTGCGACCCAAGGACTGCAGCATGCCAGGCCTGCCTGTCCATCACCAACTCCCAGAGTCTACTCAAACTCATGTCCATTGAGTCGGTGATGCCATCCAACCATCTCATCCTCTGTCGTCCCTTTCTCCCGCCTTCAATCTTTCCCAGCATCAGGGTCTTTGCCAATGAGTCAGTTCTTTGCATCAGGTGGCCGAAGTGTTGGAGTTTCAGCTTCAGCATCAGTCCTTCCAATGAATATTCAGGACTGATTTCCTTTAGGATTGACTGGTTGGATCTCCTTGCTGTCCATCAGGAACATTTAATATCTGATTGTCTTTTTTTGAAGTGCTGACAATCATGAATGATCATTGCCTGTATTCATTAATATTAATTATGCTTTCCAAAATGGTGATATTCTTTAATTTCTTCCTCGGTCATTTACTGGAATATATCTATAAAGAAAAATCTCCCTTTCTCAAAATATTTGGATGTTCGTATTCTGAGGTACATTGTAAAAAAAGGAGGATAATATTTAATTCTTTCCCTTTACTGATTTTCAAGATAAATACATTAATGCTTTAACATCCTGCACTGTGACCAGTTTTATTTTCAAAATTTGACTGTGAACTTATGTATTTAAACACATCTGCTGTATTTCAGTCTGTTGAAGTTATTATATCTGTATTAATGACCACATTATCCTATCTTTGGTTCCTGATTCCTTAAGATAAGTCTACTATTTTTCAAATAGCTTTCCGGATTCCTGTTTTGACGGTATTTCAAGCTCATCTTGTGAATTTCCTGCCCCAGATCAAGAATCAGCCATTTCTTCAAGGAACTCTGGCTATCTGTGTTGGAAACTGGTATTTAAAAGCCACAAGCTAGGCACTAGGGAGTCTCATTGCCACTGGGCAGTTTGTTATTTCTTGGTCTCTTCAGTGGACAGAAGTAGAAAATTTTTTTTTCAGTTTTAAGATAAATGACACCATGAGTTCATAATATTTTTAATTCAAATTCAAAACTATAGGGTTTTTTTTTATTTAAAATATATTGAACTTCCATCGCTATCTCCTTTCTCCAATACTGACATTCCCAGTTCTCACTGACAGCAGCAGAATTACTCATTTGGTTTATTCCATAATACACAGAAAATGGTCCCAGAATAGCATTACCACAACCTATGGATATACCAGAATGGCTTAAAATTTTTCCTTTTTAATCCTTTTTGTCTTTAAGTTATAGTCTATAGACCATGTACATTGAAATTACTATGTATTAAGCCATTTGTCGTAGTTACTCTCCAAAAGGTTATGTCACTAATTTAATAAGTAGTCCATTGCACTTTTTCATTTGCTTTAACTTTTAGACATTGCTTTTCTAAATTAATTTTTTGTAATTATTTAAAAGATCTACATGATCCTAAAGTCAAACTTGAAAGTATTTTTATTTAATCTAGTTTTTATATTTGTCTTCCCTATCCTATGCCACCTTCCTTCCCCATAGTAACTTTTTTTAGGTTGAAGTTTTATTATTTATCCTTTTATGACATTTACTCAGGTAAACAGTAGCATACAGTAAGAACTTCTGCCCTCCAAATGATAAAGTTATTTTTAATTTACATTCCCATGCTCAAGTGTGGTTCACCAGGTACAATCACTGGGACAAAATGACTTGGGCTGAATTTAATCTTTAAGACTAAAGCTCCACTCCCATGAACATCAAGATCTGTCAACCTTCTATGACCCTGGCCCTTCATAAGAACCAGTATACTTTATTCTGAGAAGTGTCTACAAACTGTGAATCTTAGGGAGAAAGTTTTGAGCTCCTGAACATTTCTCTCACGTGAACCCCTAGCCTCCTAAGTACAAATAGGTTCACTTGCCTACTCCTACTCTAACTCTGCATACCTTAGAAAAAGACAAGTTTTGTTTAGTCCCACAAAATAAAGAAAATGCAGCTATACATTTCTATCAAGATACTGAAAGAGATCAAGATGTGGAAGCAAACTAAATGCCTATCAACAGATGAATGGATAAAGATATGGTAAATGTATATGATGTAATATTACTCAACCATAAAAAAGAATGAAATAATGCCATTAACTACAATAAGGGTGGACCCAGGGATTATCATACCAAGTGAACTAAACCAGACAAAGAAAGACAAATCATCTTATGACATAGCTTATATGTGGGATCTAAAAGAAAAAAAGGCATGAATGAACTGATTTCCAAAACAGAAAGAGACTCACAAATACAGGAAACAAATTTATGGTTATCAAAAGGGAAAGTGGAGTGGGAGGTGGAATAAATTAGGAGCCTGGGATTAACATACACACACTATGTATAAAATAGATAACCACAGACCTACTGCATAGCACAGAAAACTGTACTCAATATTATGCAATAATCTATAAGGGAAAAGAATCCTGAAAAAAAATTCACATCTATTCACTTATTATATCTGAATGACTATGTTGTACACCTGAAATTTACACAACATTGCAAATCACTATACCTCAATAAATTTTTTTTAAGAATAAAAATATTTTTTAAAGTTATTATAAAATAACAATTATATTTAAATGTGTAGTTCAGTATATCCTTGTTGCTTATTTATTTTACACATACTGTGTGCATGCTAAGTTGATTCATTTGTGTCTGACTCTGTGAGACCCTATGGATTGTAGCCCCTCAGGCTTCTATGTCCATGGGATTCTCGAGGCAAGAATACTAGGGTGGGTTGCCATTTCCTTCTCCAGGGGATCTTCCTGACCCAGGGATCGAACCCGCGTCTCTTATGTATCCTGCATTGGCAGGCAGGTTCTTTACCACTAGCACCACCTGGGAAGCCCTAGTTTAATAGTAGGTTATAGTATATAGTAGAGTTATACATAGTAGCCTGATCTCTTCAACCCATACCCCTATTATGCCCCTCCCCTGGCCTCTTACCACTGATAACCACTAGTTTGTTCTCTATATCTCTGAGTCTCTTCTTTTTTTTTAATATTCACTACTTTGTTTTCTTTTCAGATTCCACATATAAGTAATATCAAACTGTATTTGTCTTTCACTCTCTTATTTCATTTAGCGTAATATTCTCTAGGCCCATCTACATGAGGGGAAAATGGCAAAATTTCATTCTTATTCATGGCTGAGTAGTATATATGTATGTATATATATAATGGATATATCTATACACATGTGTATGCACACTTTCTTTATTCATTCATCTGTTGATGGGCACTTGAATTATTTCCATATCTTGCTATGAAAGTTGACATGTATCTTTTTGAATTAATGTTTTTGTTTTTTCTGGATATATAACCAGGAGTGGGATTGCTGGATCTATTTTTAATTTTTTGAGAAACCTCCATACTGGTTTCCATAGTGGTGACACCAATGTAGTCCCACAAACGGTATAAAAGGTTCCCTTTTCTCCATACCCTCTCTAACTTTTGTTATTTGTAGACTTTTTAATGATGGCCATTCTGACAGTTGTGAGGTGATAGCTCATTATGGATTGGTTTTGCATTTCTCTGATGATTAGCTCTGTTGAGCATTTTTTCATACTACATACTATTGGCCATCAGTATATCAGTATATCTTTTTTGAAAAACATGTCTATTCAGAGTTTCTACCTATTTTTTAATCAAGTTTTTTTCAAGAGTTGTATAAGCTGTCTGTATATGTTGGATGTTAACCCCTTATTGGTCATATTATTTGCAAATATTTTCTCCCATTTGGTAGGTTGTCTTTTCATTTGGTGATGGTTCCCTTTGTTGTGCTGCTGCTGCTGCTGCTAAGTCTGTGTGCGACCCCATAGACGGCAGCCCACCAGGCTCCTCTCCCTGGGATTCTCCAGGCAAGAACACTGGAGTGGGTTGCCATTTCCTTCTCCAGTGCATGAAAGTGAAAAGTGAAAGTGAAGTCACTCAGTCATGTCCAACTCTTCGCAACCCCATGGACTGCAGCCCACCAGGCTCCTCTGTCCATGGGATTTTCCAGGCAAGAGCACTGGAGTGGGGTGCCATTGTGCAAAAGCATTTAAATTGGACTAGGTGCCATTTGTTTATTTTTGCTTTTATTTCCTTTGCCTTAGGAGACAGATCAAAAGAAAAAAAAAACTTCTAAGATTTATGTCAAAGTGGTCTCCCAATATTCTCTGTAGCAGTTTTATGGTTTCAGGTCTTACATTTAGAACTTTAATCCATTTTGAGTTTTTTTTGTATATGATGTAAAGAAATGTTTTAAAAATCATTATTTTACATGTAGCTGTCCGTTTTCCCCAGCACCACTTATTGAAAGACTGTCTTTCCCCCATTATACATTCTTGCCTCCTCAGTCATAGATTAACTGACCGTATGTGTGTGGGTTTGTTTCTGGGCTCTCTACTCGGTTCCACCGATCTATGTGTCTGGTTCTGTACCAGTGACATGCTATTTTGGTTACTGTGCTGCTGTTTTATGATATAGTCCCAAGTGATGGAGCATTGTATCTCCAGCTTTGTATTTTTTCCTCAAGATTCTTTGGGTAACTTGGGGTCTTTTGTAGTTCCATATGAATTCCAGGATTATTTGTTCTAGTTCTGTGAAAAATGTCATAAGTATTTTGAATAGGGATTGCATTAAATCTGTAGATTGCTTTGTGTAGTATGGCCCTTTTAGCAATATTAACTATTCCAATCCAAGAGCATGGAATATTTTTCAATTTCTTTGTATCATCTTCTATTTCTTTCATCAGTGTTTTATAATTTTCAGAGTATAGGTCTTTCAGCTCCTTGGTTAAGTTTATTTCTAAGTATTTATTTTTTTGATGTGATTTTAAATAAGATTGTTTTCTTGCTTTCTCTTCCCGAGAGTTCTTTATTAGTGTAGAGAAAGTAACTAATTTCTGCATAGTGATCTTGTATCTTACAACTTTACTGAATTTATTAGTCCTAATCGTTTTGGTGTGGAGACTTCAGGGTTATCTATTTATAATATCCTGTCATCTGCAAACAGTGACAGTTTTGGGATGCCTTTTATTTCTTTTTCTTGTCTGTTGTGGCTAAAACTCCCAATACTGTGTTACAGAGAAGTAGTGAGTGTGGGCATTCTTGCCTGGTTTCTGATTTTAGAGGAAAGATATTCAGCTTTTCACCATTAAGTATAGTGTGAGTTTGTCATACATGGCTTTTATTATGTTGAGATATGTTTCCTCTATGTCAATTTTATTGAGATCTTTACATGAATGGATGTTGAATTTTGTCAGATGGTTTCTTTGGGTCTATTAAGATGTTCATGTGATTTTTATCTTTCCTTTTGTAAATGTAGTGTATCATGTTGATTTACATTTGCAAATATTAAACCATCCTTGTCCCTGGAATAAATCCCATTTGAGTATGGTGTCTGGACCTTTTATTTATTGTTAAATACAGTTAGTAACACTTTGTTGATGATTTTTTCATCTATATTTATCAGTTATTGGTCTATAATTGTCTTTTTTTGGGGGGAGTGTATATTTGATTTTAGTTATCAGGGTAATGGTGGACTTGTGGAATGAATTTGAATTTCATCTTCAACTTTTTGGATTAGTTTGAGAAAGATAGATATTAACTCTTCTTGGTGGAATTCCCCTGTGACGCTGTCATGGTCTTGGACTTTTGTTCGGCTGGGAGTTGGATTTTTTTTTTTTTTTTTTGCTTTTGTTGTTTCAAATTCAGTTTCACTACTCATGACCAGTCTGTTCAGATTATCTATTTCTTTCCAGTTCAGTCTTGGAAGTTTGTATGTTTTTAGATATTTGTTTATTCCTTCTAAGTTGTTCAGTTTGTTGGCATATAACTGTTTGCATTATTATCTTGTAATTTTTGTATTTCTGTGGTATCAGTTATTTTTCCTCTGTCATTTCTTGTTTTGTCTATTTGGTTCCTCTTTTCCTGATGAAATCTTTGGTTTATCTTTGGTTTATCTTTTTAAAAAGAATTAGCTCTTGGTTTCATTGACATTTTCTATTGTGTTTTTTGTTTGTTTCTTATTTATTTATTTTGGTCTTTATTTCCTCTTTATTACCTTCTTCTTTTTGGTGACTTTGGGCTTTGTCCTTTTTCTAATTCTAGATAACATGCTAGGTTGTTTTTTGAGATTTTTCTTTGCTTTCGAAGTAAGCCTATGTTGTTATAAACTTTCCTCTTAGAATGGCTTTTGTTGCATCCCATAGATTTTGGAAAGTTTTGTTTCCATTTTGATTTGTCTTGAGGTATTTTCTAGCTTCTTCGTTGATTTCTTCATTGACCCTTTGGTTTTTAAGTAGCATGTTGTTTCAACTCCATATGTTCATGCTCTTTTTCCATCTTTCTCCCTGTAATTGATTTCTAATTTCACACCTTTGTTTTTGGAAAAAATGCTTGATATAATTTCTGTCCTGTTAAATTTGTTAAGATGAATTCAAAATGTTTAAAACACATGTTTTAATATCTAACATAGGTTCCATAATTTTCCAAATTTAGAGCTGATTGACTTAGTACTTTAAGTTTGTTTGCTGAAAATGGATGTTACTTTGTACTTAATTTTAAAAAATATTATATGGAGTAAAATAAGAATTATGGCATATGTAAAATGGAAAATTCATTATGATAGAGATTTTTTACAGATACATGTTCTTCCTAACTTTTTGGGTTTCCCAAGTGTCCTAGCCTAGAAACCATAAATGAATATTGAGAATGACAAGCTTGCGTTAAGTCAGTGCAAAATGGTGCTATAACCAGTGGTATATAAAAATCATCACATTTTCAGTTAGCTAAGAACACCAGCAGAAATTGTTCTTTTACTGCCTACTTTTGAAGTTATATACAGTCTGGCACATTTGGAGAGCATTAATACAAAATCCAATGAGACAAAGAATACAAGTGGTTTTCTAACTAAAGGCTAAGGTTTATGGCAGAAAAATGGCCTAATTTCCCAAAGGTTTCATGCACTGCAAAAGTATGGACTCAAGGGTGGATTTACCTTCTAAGCATCTGCAAATTTGTCTTAGAAATTGTCTATTCTAAAATGTGCCATAATTACTAGGATATTATGTGTTAAATAAACTGTCAGAGACCTCACTTGTAATTGACAGATGACGAGACATTTGGAGATAACTATGTTTTCTGTTCTGTATTTCCAGTTATTTCGTGGCAAAACTACTGACTTAGTATGATCAGGCCATGCAGATAGAGTCATGAATAAAGGGTTCTGAAGCTGACCTGGATATTTTGTTATTAATGCAGATCTCTATATCATATTTTTCTTGCCCAAAATATTCAACATACCTCCATAAAACAATTGCCATAACTATGTGAGATGGACTAAGGTGAAACTATTCTATATTTTATTCACACACTCAAAATATGATTAGATATTTGTTGCTGGGCCTTAAATTGCATTGTTAAATACATTTTATTACATAAATTTGATGAAACCTAATTAATAAGAGAGTTTGCTTTTGAAGAAGACTGCTTGCCTCACGAAATTAAAGACCTAAAAATAACTTAAATAGTTCTTCTTCTACTCAGTGCTTTTAAGGAAGAGCTAGAACATATAAAATCATGAGAAAAGAACTGAACAAAAATTGCAACTAGTTGCAAAAATATATCCTTGAAATAGTTTTTAAAAATCAAGACTTCTCATGCAGATATTATGTTAATGCCACAGTCAAATAAAAAGTTTATTATTCAGTTTTCAACATGTAACTAAATGAGAGACACATGGTGGAAAAACTCTTCATCTAAATTTAGCACACAGCAAATATTATTTCCCTTAAAAAGAAAAAAACTGTCTTTATATTTAAATCATTTCAAAGTGGGCTTTAAAAGCTTTTTGAGTTTATGAGAACAATACAAACTGACCCAAAAAACTGGATGTGTCAGGATATCATGAAGAGGATTTATGTTTATTACATGTCGCTATTACAGTTGGGGGAACTATAATTACCATTTTCTAAAGAAAGTCAAAGTTAAAAAAAGAAAGTCAAAGTTGTCAAACAAGTTAATGTACACATTTTTGGGAAAACAAATGATTAATGTGATGGAAAGTCTAGTCTAGTCCCTTGTTTTTATTTCCAGCAACAAATCTAACTCTGAATGTCAAATTGAACTCTATTCTTCAATTTTCCCATCTGCAAAGTGAGGAGAAAGACTGTGTTGTCTCAGGGGGATATTATATTGCTTCCTCTCCAAACCTTAAAACCAAGCCTGAAATTAGAACTGTTTCCTGCTTAATGTGATTTGTAATCCAAGAGGTTTTGCAAGGGCACCACACTCCAAAATATCTCTCCTGTTACTGTGAATATTCCAAGGAGCCCAAAGTGTTTAAGTTATATGGGGATTTCCCAGACTGTATCACCATGACTTACTGTTATTTTATCAAGAACTACTGTAATCATGAGAAAGAGTCTGAGTGACAGTGTCATAGTGGAAATCCATAATCCCAACCAGGGAACAACAAAATTACACAGGCTCCTGTGATGTACACAGCAAAAGGGGAAGTAGATGGATTCTGGAGATACATGGTTTCCATTTAATGATTTTGCCCAAAGATGTTGATGCTTGAAATTTGAACCTATACTTTAGAATTCTGTACTCCTTTTAACCAAATTGAGCAAATGAAAGACACGTTTATAGAGTCTCTCCTATGCTCCAGTCACCATGCCAAGCTCTGAATTAAAAACAGAAAACAAAAATATAATACAGAGATAAACAAGATACAGTGTTTGTTCATGAGGAACTCATGTTATAATAGTTCACCTCTGGAAACATTCAAGAAAGAATATTCTGTTTGTTTACCTGAGATCACTCAAGTTTTTTTTTCTCTCTCTCTCTTTTTTTTTTTTTTGACTTTCCTAATGTCTCAGTGGTAAAGAGTCCACCTGCAGTGCAAGAGACGTGGATTTGATCCCTGGGTCAAGAAGATCCCCTGGAGGAGAAAATGGCAACCTGTTCTAGTAATATTCTTGCCTGAAAAATCCCATGGACAGAGGGTCCTGGCAGGCTACAGTCTAAAGGTTCGCAAAGAGTCAGACATGACTGAGCAAATCAGTACAAACAAACATCACCTGTTAGAAAAAGTGAAGGTGTTCACTTTAGCTAAGGATTCAGTTAGCTAAGATGTGAGACTTCTCTTTTTGTTGAGAATCCTGGGAACACGCTTCTCCTGCTATTTCTTCCTCCAGAAGCATTACTTTCAGAGTACAGTTCTGCTCCAAAATGTGAAAATACTGTCAGATGGTTTTGTATAAACAGCGCAGGACACCTAAGCGCAATGCACAGTATAAAGCTGCCCCTTTAGCGAAAGCAAAGCTGAATCCAGTTCTCAGTAGACTTGAGAGCTGAGAAATGGGCACTCATCGTTTCAAACATGACTTAGGTCTGCGGACAAGCTATAGAAGACCCTCCACTCCTGCCTGGTGAATGCAGAAGGAAAGAACTCAGGGTTTTGATGTTCAATCTGTCTTCTTTGTTCCTGTCTCTCCTATTGAAACTTGTTCTTGCACATGCAGACAGTCACCCATTTTGCCAGTACAGGTATACTTCTACCAGATTATTGGCCACGGTGCATAATACATGGGTAAGTAGAATATAGATGTTTAATCTGGATCATGTAAAAATCAATATTTAACTTTTGACTTATATGTGGTGTGTGTGTGTGGGTGTGTGTGCACACTCAGTTGTGTCCAACTCTTTGCAACCCTATGGATTGTAGCCCACAAGGCTCGTCTGTCCATGGGATTCTCCAGGCAAGAATACTAGAGTAGGTTGCCATTTCCTCCTCCAGGGTATCTTCCCTATTCAGTGATCAAACCAGTGTCTCCTATGCTTCTTAGAAATCATAGTACTCTATGCAAAAATAAATACATAAATTTACTTTTTGAAAGAAACTAGAAACAATCTGACTGGAACTAGGTGAATGCTCCTTCTTAAAAAGAAAAGTTCACTCAAATTGTTTGTCATAAATCAAGAAAAAATATTTAACTTAAAAATGGCAACCTCCAGAAATGCCAGTATTGTTGGAAAGTTGTATCTTGAGTAATTCACAGGCATATTAAGCTCACTTTATTGGAAGCTTCTTTAAAGCTGGGATTTCTAAAGAGATCTAAAGCTAATATGTCTCACATACAGATCCTTGTCAGCTCAGAAACTTTCTTAAGATGATGTAGAAGAAAAGATGAAAATAATAAATGACAGTCTCCTGGTATTTTCAGTTTTTCTTGGTTCCTGTTAGATCAGAAACCTCACAGGGGCTCCCTTCCTAATGTTATTTCAGTATAAGTATTTCCACGTCCAGTTCCAGCTGGAAGCAAACACTGCGGACCATGTGAACATTCAGCAAGGACACACAAAATTAGCCCTTAGGTTTTGAACCTTAAAAAGGCTTGGGTCAGGGCTGAGTTTTTTCAGAATTATTTACACGTCCCTTAAGATCAGCAGCGTCACTCTCCAACAGGGTGTCCGTAACCCCAAACTTCTATTTTTCACATTCGACCCAGCCTTGTACTCTCTTTCTCCCCTGCCTCTGACCCACTGATTCTCCAGAGCAAAGGTTTTTTTTTTAAGGGCTTAGATATATTTTAAATGCAAAAGAAGAAATACAAAAGCCTAGATGAACCTTTTCATGGAAATATCTGAAATGGCAATCTCTACATATTTTGGGTAATTTCAAGGAACAACAGTGGATGAGAAACATAAAAACACTTTAAGATCAATTTGGATAGAAAGCAAAATCAAAGCAAGCATTTACTAAAATTTCAAAAAATCATATTTTAGTATGATTCATCATTACAAATATATTTGTAGTCCTCAGCTTCCCAACAGGCTGGCTTCCAAAAGTTTGTTTGTAAGCTGTTGTTCTGCATCTGAAAAGTCATTTATCTTATAAACAGTGTTCTAAATTAGCAGTTATTGGGCTTTGTGTTATAGACCCTTTTGAGAATATCCTAAAAACTGTGGACTGGCCTCCCAAGTAACTCAGTAATAAAGAATCTGCCTGCAATGTGGGAGATGCGGGTTTAATCCCTGGGTCAGGAAGATCCTCTGGAGAAGGAAATGGCAACCCACTCCAGTATTTTTGCCTGGGAAATCCCATGGACAGAGGAGCCTACTGGGCTACAGTCCATGGGTTCTCAAAGAGTTGGACATGTCTTAGCAACTAAACCACCACCACCAAAAACTGTGGACACGCTTCCTAGAAGAATTCTCATATCAATGTGTACTCTACTTTTTCATACATGTTCAGTGATTTCACGGATCCGATTAAGGACTTCTTTTCTCAGGCACCAGGGTATCTCAAAAATCCATAACCAATGGATGAACTAAGTGGGCTTTTCTGCTCTGGTCTGGAGATGGAGCCACTATTTCTAACAACATATTAAACAATACACTTGTAATTATGTCTTTGGATACTAGCACACCAGATTAACATTGCTGGCAGCTGCAACAGTTAAGCTACAAGGTGGTAGCATGATAGCATGATTGTATTCTTACCTCATCAGGGTGCAAGCCATAGTTTTTGGTTGCACAGGGTTGAGTAGGAGGGGTGTATGTTTCAAGGGGCAGATATTGGCCTTACTTCTGACGGACACATTGTTCTTTGAGAAGGTGCTAGAGCATTTGTGCAGCAGTTTAGTTACTTATAAAGAATGGTGCCTGAGGTCTGGGTCAAACTACTTACAATGAGCATGTTATAAACTTCTTTTCTTAGATTTCTCCAAGAGAAAAGAAGGGTTGTGTCCATATAGAAAACTTGTACATGGATGTTCATAGAGGCTTTCTTTTTAATAGTCAAAAACCGCTTAGTAGTAAAATATATATATATATATATATGTATGTATGTATGTATATACTTACCCCATCCCAGCAATCCAGTTCTTATGTGTGACCTAAGAGAAATGAAGATTCATGTTCACACACAGATGTTTACATGAACATTTATAGAAGCTCTGTTCATCATCTAAGTGAAAAAACAATGCAAATATCCTTCATGAGTTAATGGATAAACAAACTGGTACATCCAAACAATGAAATGCACACTTCAGTTCAGTTCAGTCCTTCAGTCTTGTCTGACTCTTTGTGACCCCATGGACTGCAGCACTCTAGGCCTCTCTGTCCATCACCAACTCCCAGAGTTTACTCAAACTCATGTCCATTGAGTCAGTGATGTCATCCAACCATCCTATCCTCTGTCATCCCCTTCTCCTCCCATCTTCAATCTTTCCCAGAATCAGAGTCTTTTCCAATAAGTCAGGTGGCCAACGTATTGCAGTTTTGGCCATTTCTTCACATCAGGTGGCCAAAGTATTTGAGTTTCAGCTTCAGCATCAGTCCTTCCAGTGAATATTCAGGACTGATTTCCTTTAGGATGGACTAGTTGGATCTCCTTGCAGTCCAAGGGACTCTCAAGAGTCTTCTCCAACACCGCAGTTCAAAAGCATCAATTCTTCGGTGCTCAGCTTTCTTCACAGTCCAACTCTCACATCCATACACAACTACTGGAAAAACCATAGTTTTGACTAGACAGACCTTTGTTGGCAAAGTAATGTCTCTGCTTTTTAATATGCTGTCCAGGTTGGTCATAAATTTTCTTCCAAGGAGCAAGCGCCTTTTAATTTCATGGCTACAATCACCATCTGCAGTGATTTTGTAGCCCCACAAAATAAAGTCTGCCACTGTTTCCACTGTTTCCCCATCTATTTGCCATGAAGTAATGGAACCAGACGCCATGATCTTAGTTTTCTGAATGCTGAGTTTTAAGTCAACTTTTTCACTCTCCTTTTTCACTTTCATCAAGAGGCTCTTTAGTTCTTCGCATTCTGCCATAAGGGTGGTATCATCTGCATATCTGAGGTTATTGATAGTTCTCGTGGCAATCTTGATTCTTGCTTGTACTTCAGCCCAGCATTTTGCATGATGTGCTCTGCATATAAGTTAAATAAGCAGGGTGACAATATACAGCCTTGACGTACTCTTTTTCCGATTTGGAACCAGTCTGTTGTTCCATGTCCTGTTCTAACTGTTGCTTCCTGACCTGCATACAGATTTCTCAGGAGGCAGGTCAGGTGGTCTGGTATTCCCATCTGTTTCAGAATTTTCCAGTTTGTTGTGATCCACACAGTCAAAGCACATCAGTAAGCAAACTAAATAACAAGCAGAGGTAATAGTCACACTCTGCTGCTGCTACTGCTGCTAAGTCACGTCAGTCGTGTCCGACTCTGTCTGATCCCATAGATGGCAGCCCAACAGGCTGCTCTGTCCCTGGAATTCTCCAGGCAAGAATACTGGAGTGGGTTGCCATTTCCTTCTCCAATGCATGAAAGTGAAAAGTGAAAGTGAAGTCACTCAGTCATGTCCGACTCTTAGCGACCCCATGGACTGTAGCCTACCAGGCTCCTCCATCTATGGGATTCTCCAGGCAAGAGGACTGGAGTGGGTTGCCACTGCCTACTCCGAGTCACACTCTAACACTTTCTAATTCTTTTACTACATTTTGCTGTCATCGTGTTCTTGAATTTATTTGTGTCTCTTGTGCCTGCTCAGAGAAAGGATCACATAATAGCACAGTTGCACCCCCATTTCCCACTCATCTTCACTGATGACACTCTGGTAGCTTGGAGCCAGCCATGGGAGGAGCACTTAAGCTATAGAAATTGACAGCTGCCACAAATCAATGTTTGGATTTCTGTGGGCATTTTGGAGAACTGATTGTTGATATTTACCAGCACACCACTGCACACCTTCCTCTCAGGATGACAAGATGTCCTTTCAGTGGAATGCTGGAGCTTTGAGCAATTATCTTAACCCATAAGCATGCCTATCCTTGTCTTTAATGTGGGTATTTTATGAATAGAAATTAAAATTAACTTGTCCAGAACTGATGACAATGAAATGGTTCTTGTCTGTGGACATGCAAATGGCCTCTGTCCAGGAGAGAGACAACCCTCCCATGTATGGAAAGTTGGGAGTCCATTTGCAATTGATTCAATATTCCCTATCATAAATGTGTTTGTTCTTTGGATTCGCCTTTGAATGAATGTATTTTCTTGATCCCTTATTTAATTAATGATATAAATTATTTTTACATGTCTTTATTTTGCATTTACTTGAGAATCCAGTTTTAGCTTTTTTTTGAAAAATATCTCTAACAGCATATGGTTTTGTCTGCAGCACTTGACTGCCTTTAAAATCCCTTGCTATGAATATCTGTCTTTTTCCAGTAAGATTATTCACACTCAGGTTTCTCTGCTACCCAGTTTTCCCAACAGAGTTAAAGACTCTGTACTTGGAATAACGTACTCATGGATGACACCACAGTACATCCAAAAAGACTTTGCTGTTGTAGCTCTGAGGTGAAATTTCAGGAAATGCTAGTTCTGCAGGAGTGATAAGATGGGATTTTGTGCAAATAGACAGCATTAAGATTGAGGGAGCTCTGGGTATCCGTCTTTGATTCCAATAAAAGACACAGCAGGGAAGGGAGCCCTACTTTATGTAATTATATTTTGTGATAACTGGAGAGACATCTTGATGAAGTTTCCCATAGTATCTGATGGGAAATGATATGTTAACAATTGACTTGCTGGCTTCTTTCCTAACGTCATTCATTAACATAACATTAACCAAAAAACAAGTGACCTTTTAAAATTTTCTTTTCTTTGGAATATTAACAAAATTCTCATTCAGATACTACTTTAGCCTCTTTTTTTTTTTTTTAATCCTTGTAGTTGACATCCCTTAGATCAGACAGTTGGGATTCTGACATTCTGACATTCTGACATAGTTCTTTGCTGCACCAAGAACTACTTACAAAATAACTTCCCCTTCTTTCGCTCTTTTATTTAACAATTATATGAACTGTTGTTTCACCATTTATTGGGATCAGTTCTCCAAACACTAACCCTAAAATCCCAGCAGTAACACATCGGCATTTTTTTTTTATTTACATTTTTCTTTCTTTTCGTTGCCGGTTACTTCCTGTGTATTCATGTGTATGTTTTTTGCTTGTTTGTTTTTTAACAATATTAAGAAAATTGTAGTTTATGTGCAGACACTTGATAACTGGCACTTTATCAAACTAAACGTGGCCCAAATGTTTGTTGCTGACGATGTATAGTTTACTTAATTTCTCTTGCAAATAAACTTTTTATTTAATATTTCACTCTGCTCCCTAGAGAAGCCAGACTAGATACATTTTTTATTAATATAGTCTCACAAAAAAGCCCCAAAGTGTATCTTCTTGGCTTATGGCAATAATAGATTAGATATTGTGGTTTTCAAAATTGTATCATCTGGTAGTCCAAAGAAGGAATAATAGTATTTGTTCTGTGAGAATTGCTTCGGGAGTTTATAGACGGGGCCACTGTAATCAATTTTTAGATAAAAGAGTTAATCTGTTTTCATTCAATTTAGATAAAACTCCCTTCTAAAATATATGTCACGAAACTTACTGCCAACTTTTCAAAGAAAATCTAATTTATTAAACACCCTTGGAGTCATAATTGATCTGTAATTGTTACTCTGAAATGAATAATCAAATGAGTTTTAATGTTACCTTATTAGCATTACCAAGGAAACTCCACTGAGATGATTAATAGCTACTTGTTACATGCATTTCAACAGTTCCAAGGAGACCAAGTTCTTTGAGTATAGGTGAAACTATATTCAGATTCTGTCCTTAGATTTGTGACATCAGGCTACTTAAACTTCCTCAATTCTCTGTTTCTTCATCTAGTAAAATAGGAATGATACCTACCTCTCAGGTTTTTGTTTTTGTTATTTGTATGTTTTTGTTTGGGGTTTTTTTTGAGACTGAAGATAATATTTATGAGGCTCTAACACAGGATCTGGAAAAGTTATAATAATTATTATAAAAATTTAATGTTCTTATAGTTTTATGGGATTTGAGGCATCAGTGGGTTTTCCATGTTACAAAATTAAAAACAGAGGTATACATTTTAGTATATTCTGCCACCAAGAGAGACCAAATCCATAAAACTTATTCCTATTTGGAAGAAGGGTATAGAATAATAAATAAGTCTAGGTCATGACTAAATTACCTTGGAATCCTAGGGAAACTTGCTCAAGAGAGGCTCCAAGCTAGATTGGATTTCTTGGTAAAGATTTAGTACTCAGAGCTCCCAGGGACTCCCAAAGTCCTTCCTAACCTCTGTGAGGCCAATTAAAGAAGCATTTGTGAGAGTTAATCCTTTTAAAAACAGAAGTCTGTTTAAAGGCATAAAGCAGACAGAAATGAAATTATAGCACAGTCCTTTCTCACCTGCCTTTCCAGATCCTTACCCTGGAGGCAGGAACCTCTATAGCTGCAGTTGCTCTTCTTGATATAGGGGTATAGGGACAATAATGTATTGGAATCAGCAATTATCAGAGATTCTAGCCACCTGGTTGTGCCAGGCCCCAAAATTACAGGTTCATTTGTTATTGTTGTTTGGTCGCTAAGTCATATCTGACTCTCTGCAACCCTATGGACTAATAGCCCATGGGATTTCCCAGGCAAGAAGACTGGAGTGTCTTGCCTTTTCTTTCTCCAGGGGATCTTCCCAGCCCAGGGATCAAACCTGTTTCTCGTGCATTGGCAGGCGGATTCTGGAAGGCACCAAAAAGCAAGATCTGAATTCTACTAGAATCCTGAAATAAGTAGAACACTCTGGTTGCAACGGCAGCAGGAGGGAGCTTTATGCATGGCTTCAGTCTGGCCAGTTTTTAACTCCTGACAGATGTGTGGTGATGAGTGACACCTACAGCTATGTAAATTTGTAAATGCTTTATCTCTCTTTCTTTTTTTTTTTTTTACATTTTCAAAGACATTCCTTTGTTATATGTTCACCTGGCACAAGAGCTTCAGACCTTTGTTATATTCATCTAGAAAGAGAAATCTGAACTTTGCAGAGCACCAATTTACATGACTGGCTAAGACTTTATTAGCATTCCTCATTCCATGCTTATATTCAAGATATCTTATTATTTCAATTAATAAAAAGACAAAAATAGCAATCAATATAAGCAATGGCACATTTGTGGGAAGTGAGCATTTCAAAGATCAGTGTAAGACTAATCATGTACTTTAATCTTATATTAAAAATAGTTGTTGATTCAAAGATAAAAGTGTAAGATTCTGCTATTGAGTTGTTTATGTAAATAACTACCTTTCATACGCAAATCCTAAGACAATTCTCATTTTGCCAAAAGCAAAGCTAAAATAACTTAGAGATAAATACAGTTGCTATCTGGTTCCTGCATTGGAGGCTGAACAGTGCCTAGCTGACTTCATTTGTCCAGTCATTGTTTCAACACAAACTTAACTGAGGCGCCAACACCTTGGATCCATTGCTCGTAAGAGTTTTCAGCCCTCACTGTGCATATAGATTGATGGAGGAGAAGGAAAAAGCCGGAATCAGTGTGATAACCGTAGGAGGGTTAACCGTGGTACAGAGGCTAACACCTGTAGTCCACGGGGTGGCACATGTCAGGTATTTGGTAGGGTAAGTGGAGAGGCAGATAGGTGTTCCCTTTGGCTGGTACAGCCTGGCAGCTGAAAGCTGGACAGGAAACTAGTTCTTTCACCCAAAGTCACATGGAAATAAAGCCCCAAGCTCCAAATGAAAAAGTGACAAGCGATTAAGCACAAGAGGCTATCAAGAAGAGAGGTGGGTTACTGGCGGAAGTCAACAACAAAGAAATCCAGCTGGGCGGGCTGGGCTAACTTGGTTGCTCCAGAAAAGTGGAGAAAGAAGAGAGGATTCTGGGCTCTGGAAACCTCGAGAACATGGAGATCGTTCTGGACACCTAAGAAATGGGTTTGCGGCAGCAAGATGAATTCTGAAGCCTACCATGTGGTAGATTTGATTCTGCTGAGCAAGACCCCATTATGGTAAAACAGAACTCTAGCTCAGGTAAATCTGAACTTACAGGGAAGAACTTTAAGGTGGAGTCAAGGGAGTTTAATAGCGTGAAGTCAGGATGTTCTTGTTTTTAGGCAATTTCTGTGTCTGACAGTTAAGTAGTTAAGTGTCAACCTTATTTTGCTTTCAATCAACTGAGAGAATTTGTCTACCAGACTTCAAGACAGTCCTTTTTTGGTAAAATTTTTGTTGTATTTCACAAGTATAAAAATTACTGACTGTAGGAAACCAGTATCCAACCAATCCCTGGTATGTCTTCTCTGGCTTATGTCTCTATAAATAAAGGGCTTCCCAAGTGGTGCTAATGATAAAGAATTCACCTGCCAATGCAGGAAACGCAAGAGACACAGGTTCAATCCTGGGGTTGGGATCCTCTGTAATAGAAAATAGCAACCCATTCCAGTATTCTTGTCTGGAAAATCCCATGAACAGAGGAGTCTAGCAGGCTACAGTCCATGGGTTGCAGAGTCGGACAAGACTGAGCACACACATTCTGTGTATAAAAATCATTCTAACGAGAGAATCATTTTTTGCCTTCTGGGGAAGAGTTCTGATTCAGAGGCCATCTGAAAGAAACCCCAAGTTATTCATTTTTAATGGTCACATTTGCTTTGCTGTTAAGTGCTTTGCTAGGAATCATCAGCTCTTTCCACCGGGATTATGATTTTTAGAGGCAAAAATCATAGTTTTCTTAAAATTTGTAAAATTTTTAATGAGAACATTTTTATTAGCTTTGCTTTCACCTTCTGGCCAATCAAATTGCTAATGCTTTGCTCATCTTAAAGCTAAGAGGATGTTGATATTTGTTGAAGCAGATATGTAGCTATAGAGAGAAGATTTTCTGTGGATGAGCCATCTAAGGCGACAAAAATTGGAGAGATAAATCATGTAGAGTACAGTTATCCTTCATTTTACATGTAGATAGAGAGACCTGAATATTCATTGGAAGGACTGATGCTGAAGCTGAAACTCTAATACTTTGGCCACCTGATATGAAGAACTGACTCATTTGAAAAGACCCTGATGCTGGGAAAGATTGAAGGTGGGAGGAGAAGGGGACAACAGAGAATGAGATGGTTGGATGGCATCACCAACTCAATGGACATGAGTTTCAGTAAACTCCGGAAATTGGTGATGGACAGGGAGGTCTGGAGTGCTGCAGTCCGTGGGATCCCAAAGAATTGGATATGACTGAGCAACTGAACTGAACTGAAGATAGAAATAATAGTATGGACTTATTGTACAATAAATATTTACTCCTCTTCCAGCGTGGTAAAGCATCTCCCAGCTCCTGCTGACATGGAGCTCAGCCATGGTCTTTTGCCAGTGGAATGTAGGCAGAAGTAATAAGGTCTGAGTTCTGACCTAAGAGGCATTGTGTGCTTACGTTCATCTCTCTTGCATTTCTGCTTTTTGTCTCAGACACCTGCTGTACCATAAGGGATGAGAAACTTACGGAGCAGACTTAGACCAAGCCATAGATTAAACCAAGCCAATCCCAGCCTCAATGAGCTGAATTCCAGGTAAGCCTGGGTGTGCATGCATGCTAAGTCACTTCATTTATGTCCAACTCTGCAACCCTATGGACTGTAACCCGTTAGGCTCCTCTGTCCATGGGATTCTCCCGGCAAGAATACTGGAGTGGGTTGCCATGCCCTCTTCCAGGGGATCTTCCTGACCCAGTGATCAAATTCCCATCTCTTGTGTCTCCTGCATTGGCAGGCAGGTTCTGTACCACTAGCGCCACTTGGGAAGCCCCAGGTAAGCCCTAACCCACCATATACACAGGAGGGCAAGAAATAATTGTATTGGTTTTGCCTCCAAGTTGTGGAGTAGTTTAACAGCATTGTTGTAGAGATAGCTTACTGATTATGTGCTACATATTATTAGCATAGCTTATTCTCTGTATATGTTATATATAAATTTGTATTTAATTAATGAAATAAGAAAATAATTTATTTTTATGATCTGAAGAACTGAAGTTGTGAAATTTTCAGTTTGGCAGACACCATAATAGTAATTGACAAGTATTGTAAAAAGGCAATTGCTTATACTCAGATAGCAAGTACTTTATTCAGAGTAAAGTTTTCAGGTCTATGAGTATAACATCAGGAAGAAATGAAATTCCAGCCAGAAAAGAGGGTGATAAAGAATTAGAAAGGCAGATAAAAAATATATAAAGATATGTCTGTAGGAGATGAGTCAGCATACCTTGAGGTATGGTTGATTACAAAGTCCAGTGCTTAATAAATCAAAATTCAATCTTAAATCTCTTCATCTCCAAAATTTTCTACTTACTCTAAACTCAAAGAGTTTTATAGACATAAAGGATCTTGGGAATCATTGGAAACATTTTAGTTCAGTCAACCATCTTAGAAATAAGGAAACTGAAAAGAAAATAAGAAATCACACCATATCAAATGAGAAAAAAATTTCAGTCTTGACTAATTAATTATAAATCCATAAATAAATCTTCTGATTAAAAATATAATCTTTCTACTATATCACACCATCTCATTATCAATTTATATGAAAGTATTCTTTTGTTGACAGGTTTTTGTCTTCTATTTATTTGGGACTATTCTTTTGTAGTTAGAGTATTGTTATATAATTAAGATAAAGTAGCTGTAAGATAGGTTTTATATGGATTTACAATGAAATTATATACAATGCTCTACATACCATTTAAATCAGCAGTCCTTAATTTTCACTACACATGAGGATCCCCCAGATAGCTCTATAAAATACTGATACCTGGTCTCACCCTTTAAGATTATGATTTAAATTGCCTGGGGAGTAGTCTAGGAACTGAGATTGCTAAAAACTGCTGTAAAGAACTATAAACAGATTTTTTTCATTTTTTCTTTTTAGGCTTTATTCTTATATAAATAAAACCTATTCATATTAAATAGAAACACTAAATGCTATAAATTTCCTTCTACAGCACTTTAGCTACACCCCATGATTATGACATGTAGAATATTCATTTAAAAAGAACTTTTTAAACTAAGTACTATTTATTAAGGGAAAAAACTTTACTTTTCATTGATTTATAACTAGTAAATATTGGGCTGGGCAAACCAAAATTGCCTTTGCACGTAAAATGTCTCCTTTTGCTATAAACTGTACATATTAAATAAACACAATATGTATGTGAGATAAAATATAATAGAAATAATTCACTTATAAAATTTATGTGAAAATAATTATTACAAAACGCTATTCTGAGAACTAAATTCCATCACGCTTTATTTTGAGCACAAGTTTGACTCTCACAAGTATCATCTGTTCTTAAAGTAATGAATGGGATTCCTTCTGAAAAGAGAGAGTTTTAGAGTCCCAAGTTCTTTGTATGTTTCTGGCATTCCAACAGTTGATTCATTTGAAATTTGAATCAACCTGAAAAGAACTCATATCTGATTTCAGAATATGAAGGTGGACAAAAATAAACTCCAGCCCGTGGAGGAAGGTTCTTAAATGCTTCCCGGAAGCACAGATAAAGATGGACCTCATTTTGAAGGGGGAGGTAGAGAACTGATCCTGTTTGCCCATGGCGTCTGAATAGGGGGACGTGAAGCATTCTACTTTTAGACCCTTAGTGAGAGACAGTAAGGATGTAAGCTTCCAGCCGTTGTGGTATTCGAAAAACCTTGTAATCTGAAGGCTTCTCCTAAGTCATTTTATGGTAACTGGATCATTCTTATAATTTCAGTCATCATCTTTTTCTGTCTTGAGGGTCTGGACTCTTCTTTCTTTACTTCTTTTACTAGAGAAGTCATTTCCTCCTTTGAGATTGAGTTGGTTCTCTTCAACTTTCCATATGTGTCAGCCAGCCTCTGGATTTTTGAAGACTCTTTTTCTAGGCTGGAGTCTTCTAAATATGACTTAGCATTTAAATATTCCTTTTTAACAGAACTGGACGTGCCAAAAAATTGTTGCTTCACCTGAATCAGTGCAGCTGGTGTTTGTGCAGCTCAAAATTCCCTTTCCCATAAAATCAGTTTCTAACCTAATGCATCAGTCTGAACAAATACAAGAGACCCACCAAAAAGCCAATGACAGAAACACACATCACTGACTCCCATTGGAGGCTACTGTGGACAACGCCTGGTCTCATGTCATCTGGCAGCAGCTCTGCTACAACTTCTCGCGATTTCCCCAGAATCAGCTGAAAGCCAAGTTCCATAATGGTTCACACTCCCTCTGTGCACTGAGGTCCGCCCCAGAGTCCCCCAGCGTTGTCGTGGTTCCCACAGTCTGCGGTAACTGCCAAGAACCCTACAGTGTTCCACCCGGAACCCAGTCACATCTGGCAGATTAAACTGTCTACCAGTAGAACTGGTCAAAGTGAAAGATGAATATAGTCTTTTGCCATAGTGGCCTCTCTTTCTCTATTTAATCTTTTCAGTTATGAAAATTTTTATTAAAGTCAATTTTCTACTGTGAAATTTACATCTAAAATGTACAGTTTGATGACCTTTGACAGGTTGCACTTGTAAAACCAACACTCCAAATCTTAATTAGAATATGTTCATCACTCTAGAAATTTCTTCTGCCTCCTTCCCTTCCCTGTGATTCATTCTCCCTCCCCAGAAGCAATTGTGACTTCTATCACCATATAATGTTGAGCATTCTTAAACTTCCCATAAACGATATCATGTAGAATGCAATCTTTTGGGTCTGACTTCTTTCACTCAAGACAATGTTTTTGAATTTCATCTCTGTCATTGAGTGGAACAGTAGTTCATTCATTTTAGTTTCCTAGTATGTGATTGTATAAATATTCAATATTTTTTAAAATTTTCCTATTAATGATTCCATGGACTGTATAGTCCATGGGGTCGCAAGAGTTGGACACAACTGAGCTACTTTCACTTTTCACTTTAAGTTTCCATTTGTCCTAGGAAAATACCTAGGCATGGAGATAGATGTTTGTGTAAGAAACTGCTAGTTTTTCAAATTGGTTGTACCATCGTACACTATTATCTATAGTACATGAGGCTTACATTTGCTCTGTATCCTCACCAACCACTTTTTGCAGGTCTCTTTTAAAATGTTTTCCGTTTCTAGTATGTGTGAGATGGTCCTAGTGTTTTTAATTTGCCCTTATGTGTCCATTGGCCATCATATAAATTCTTGTATGAAAGACATCTTTGCATTGTTTTAAAAAAATATTTAATGTATTTGTCTTATTGTCATTGATTTATAGAAGTTCTTTATACATCCCAGTCCTAATGGACTGTGTCAGATATATGAAATGAAAATGTATACTTCCAACCCATGGCTTGCAGTTGCATTTTCTAAATGGTCTTTTGATATATGGGAGGTTTTAACTTCAGTGAAATCCAGTTGAACACTTTTTCCCTTTAATGGTTAGTGCCTCTGTATCCTCTCTTAGAAATCCTTAACTACCTTCAAGGTCATGAAAGTATTCCCCTACTTTTTCTTCTAGATGTTCTATAATTTTAATTTTTGCATTTCATTTTGAATTGATTTTTGTGTTGTGTAATATAGGAATCAAGGTTTATTGACTCTTTTCTCTCTTGATTATGAGTCACATTTTCCTACTTATTTGCATGTCCAGTAATTTTTTGTAATACACTGGATGTTGTGGTGATACATTGTAGAGAATCTGGATTGATGGTTGTCCTTTAATCAGTGTCATGAGTTATCATGTTAAGTCAGTCCTTTTGACTAGGCTTGTATTTTATTTATTTTCTTGTTAGTATATGTGTACATATTTTACTTTTTGTCTTTGGTCCTAGGGGATAGCCCTTACTCTTCAAATGTGAACTTCCTGGGGTCTCAATAGAATGTCAGAAGTGTTCCATCTCTTATCAACGCATGGACCAAGCCGGCACCCACATGCCCAGGCACTGGTTTATCTCTTATGTCTCTCTCATGACTGAGTTAACACAGAGCCAGGCCATAATAATTTCTGGAAACAGATAATGCAAACCTAGGAATTCACAAAATTCAGTGGAACCTAAGTGGTGTTGAAATTAAAGACCCAAATATTCTTATCTAATTCCACTGGTAAATCACTTGAAATACTCTTAGCTTTTTCTTAATATGGGATCCTGGAATGATTTGTCTCCTTTCATTAAAAAGAAATACACACTAATCCTTAATTTAGACACTTAAATATAATGTAACATTCCTCACAGATTAAGATATTACTTCCATATCTTTACTATTTTATGCAAAAACCTTATTTTTATCAATTAAAATGTAACTTACAAGAGCACCATTGGTGAAATTCAGCTTACGGCTTTTAGCTCCGCAATGGCCACCTCCAGCGCCTCGTGGGGTTTTGCCCTAAATGTATGTGGCCCCACCCTTGGGCCAGTACCTGCAGGAAACTTCAAGGTGGACTTCAGCCCCCACTTCCCAGCCTACCGCACACTTTCCCTCTCCTGTCCTTTGTCCCATAAGCTCCAGGAGCCTCTGCAGCCCATTTCTGCCTGCTTAGCCCAGGGTGACCACAGTGGTCGGCCGGGGCCCCACTCCGTGTTCCTGCCTCTGGAGCGTGCCTCCACCTGAGCGCTAGGCCACACTTGGTGTGCTTCCACTCCAAGGACCTTAGTCCAGGACTAAAACTGGAAACAGTCATGGCGTATGTTTTGTCTAATTTTGTATTTGTGAATTATAGGTGGAATTATGTGTTCAACATCAACCCAGGATGACTGTTGGCTTGCTCTCTGTACATCCTCTGCTGGACTGGTCTCTACCTCACCTACACCATACTCACATGACTAACCTTCTCCCTTCGTCCTTGAGCCTAATAAGTAAATACCTACATATTTGCCCTTCCCTCTGCCCCCAGTTAGTAATTGTTCTAACCTTTAGATCAAAATGGCTCACTTTTGACCATTTAATGACAGGAAAACCTCGCCCCTTGAAGGTACTTAGCTGGATGAGCTAAGAGGGCTGTGCTCTCTGATGGTTTCCATGGTAACCAATGAACCAATCTGTTGTCCCTAAGTCAATTCTCCCTACAACTGATAGTCTCCCTGTCCACCCTCTCACCCCCCACCCTGGTCCAGCGCAAAGCCTTCTGCTGCCTTGTCTTGTCTGCCATCTAATGTCCATAATAGAGTGAGCATCTAATGTTCCGGGACCCGTTTGCTTTAGATGTGCTGTGCTGTGCCTACTCCCTCAGTCGTGTCTGACTCTTTGCAACCCCATGGACTATAGCCCACCAGATTCCTCTTACCATGGAGATTCTCCAGGCAAGAATATTGGACTGGGTTGCCATGCCCTCCTCCAGGGGACCTTCCCAACCCAGGGATCAAACCCAGATCTCCCGTATTGCAAGCAGATTCTTTACCATCTGAGCCACCAAGGAAGCCCAGATCTCTCGTCTATTAAACCATTCACTAACTCTGGGTTCTTCAGCCTTTTGAGGCTATGCATGTACAGAACTTGCAGGCCTGTGGCATGCAGCCCAACAATCCCCCACCCCTAAATTCATATGCTGAAGACCTAAACCCCAGCACCACAGAATGTAACTTTATTTGGAAACAAGGTTGTAGCAGATGTAATTAAAGATGTCACACTGAAGTAGGGTGTCTAATGTCCTGAAGATAAAGGCAGAGATCCACAAGCCAAGAAATGCCAGAGACTGCCAGGAAACTATGAGAAGCTACAAGGGAGGCCTGGAACAGGTCTTTCTTACAGCACTTAGAAGGAACCAGCCCTGTCAACACCTTGGACCTTGGACGTCTAGCCTCCAGACTGTGAGACAACAGTTTCTATAGTTTAAACCACCCAGACTGTGGTACTTTATGATGGCAGACCTGGCAACTAATACATTGTTGTAGGAGACTAAGTCTGGCACCAGTAAGTCTGCCCTGGGTGATATTTCTGGACTGCTTGTGGGTTGCTTCCTCCAGGGCACTCTGGGTGGGGTCCTGCACCCACTCCCCCAGCTTTAGCTCTGCTTTCAGGCTCTGGAGCTCCTGCAACAGCTTCTGGTCATCACGGGAGGACCCTGAGAAGATTTTTAAATATACCAGAGTCCCATTTCAAAGAGATTCTGCCTTAATTGGTCTGGTATGAGACCTGAGAGTCCATTTCTTTTTAATGTTTCCCAGGTGATTTTAATGTGCAGTCAGGGTAGAGAAGCCCAGCTTTAAGCCTTTCAGCACAAGTCAGCTGCTGGATTTTGATGCAAGCTGACTTTGTTTTAGGTTTAGACATGTACCTATTTTCACAGCAGGTGAAATATATTTATTAATACTGTTCATTAAAATAATGTATCGGCTTTAAAGATAAAGTGGTACAAAATGATTTCATTTATTTAAAGGAAGAAATGAAACACAGGATAGGTGACAAATACTGAGTTTTTCCCATGTTCTAGGCATTGATCTTGACATAAGCAAGTGTTAGTAACTCAGTCATGTCCAGCTCTTTGTGACCCAGTGGACTGTAGCCCAGGCTCCCCTGTCCATGGAATTCTCCAGGCAGGAATACTGGAGTGGGTTGCCATTCCCTTCTCCAGGGAATCTTCCCACCCCAGGGATCAAACCTGGGTTTCCTGCAGCACAGGCAGATTCTTTACCATCTGAGTCACCAGGCAGATGCAGTAATAAGCTAGGCAGCTATGAGTCTCAGAAAGCTTAAAGTATAGCTGCTGCTGCTGCTAAGTCGCTTCAGTCATGTCCGACTCTGTGCGACCCCAAAGACGGCAGCCCACCAGGCTCCCCCGTCCCTGGGATTCTCCAGGCAAGAACACTAGAGTGGGTTGCCAGGGTGGATGCAAACAATAAACAGATAGAAAAACAAAGAATAAAGCTAATTTATATATAAAATAAATCATAAAGAGTAACTGGAGCACAGAGAGGAAACTTTAAAAAGAAGATCAGGGATTATATCTTGGAGGTGGTGGCATTTACATTTGGACCTGAATGAAGAGAAAGAATCAGCTTTAAGAGGATCTGGGGCACCACATTCCTAGCAAAGGCATAGCATGTGCAAAGGTGCTGAGGAGAGAACAGACATAGCCTATTCAAGAATCAGAAAGGTGGACTTGCTTGGTGGGCCAGTGGCTAAGACCTCCTGCTCCCAGTTCAGGGGGCCCAAGTTCAATCCTTGATTGGGGAGCTAGATCCCACAGGCTGCTACTAAAAGCTCACATGCTGTAATGAAGATCGAAGATCCCACATGCCACAACCAAGACCTGGGGCAGTCAAATAAAAGACAGTTTTTTTAAAAAAGACATTTTAAGAAAAGAATCAGCAAGAAGGCTAGTATGACTGCAACATACCAAAACAAGAGTTTTCTAATTCACATTTATAATCCATATCAGGTGGAGATTTATAAGCCAGTGTGGTATGCAAAATGGTCCCACAAAGATGTCCACACCCTATAATCCGAAACCCTTGAATATGGCGAAAAGGACTTTGCAGCTGTAATCAAGTTCACAGGCCTAATGAGAGAGTATTCTCGATGATCCAGGTGGGTCCGATAGAATCACATAAGCCTCTAAAAGTAGAACTTTTTATTCCCAGCTGGTGTTAAGTGAAGCTTGAAGCAGAAGGGAAATCAGAGCGACTGAAAGCCTGCTGAGGTGAGCAGCGTGGTAAAGAGCACTGGCAGCCTCAACATAAAAGAGGCTCCCAGCTGACAACCAGGATAGAAACGGGGACTTCACCCTTCAGCCTCGAGGAATGGGATTCTGTCCCCAACCTGAGTGAGCTGGGAAGTGACTTCCCCCGCCAAGACTCCAGATAAGGGCCCAGGCTAACCACCATCCTGATTTCACTTTGTGCAGCCTGGAGCCAAGGAATGAGTCAGACCCGCAGGACTTCTGACTTACAGAAGTGAGAGGTAATAAACGTGTGCATTGTATTAAACATCTAAGTTTGTGGTTATTTCTTGTGGCAGCAATAGAAAACCAATATAGCCAGACATCAAGTTGTTGTTTGTTTCATTTGTTTGGGGTTAGCTGAGTCAGCTATTCATCTGTTTTAATCACTATGCAACTGATTTAGCTACAGGTTGAATATGTCAAATATTGAATCAAAATGGTCTTTCTTCAGCAACAATACTGTAGACATAAAAGTGATCCAATTATTTTGCCCCTTAGACCAGTTTTTGCCTATATTTGTAACTGGCAGTTTTTATAATCTCTGCTTTATTTTTTCACCCATAAATTTATATTTATGCTTGACTTGGCACTGGCTCAATTTCTATAATAATTGGAGATGATTAAAAGGGAAGTGTTAAGTAAATGCTGAATGGTTATCATCATAAAACAGATGTAGATGTTGTCTCCTAGTACTGGTAGGAACGTCTGTGGGCTTTTTCCTTTTGAAATTAAATGGTCATAAAATACCATTGCTTCAGGCAAGAAAATGTAAGAATGTGAAAATAAAGGCATATAGTCTTTGGAAATAAAATTGGATTTCACCATTATTTTCACCTCTCATTCTTCATTGCCTCACAAAGGAGAATTTGAAAGTTGAAAATAATTCTTTCCTTATTTGTTAAACCATCATGATTGTTGGGAGGGGGTATACCACATAGAACATGTTTTCATGTGAAAAACAATTTTGAAAAGTCAGTTTGTCAAAGGTGGGTC
Source organism: Cervus canadensis (assembly GCF_019320065.1). Lineage (NCBI taxonomy): Eukaryota > Metazoa > Chordata > Mammalia > Artiodactyla > Cervidae > Cervus > Cervus canadensis. The sequence goes on from NC_057410.1 coordinate 7,345,429, forward strand.
TAATGTTTATTGAAGAGCTCTCAACTTCTTAAGAGAAATACATTTTTTCCTCCACAGGCAAATTCAGTTCTCTGACAAATTATCTTGTATTTTTTTTTCTCTCTCTCGTCTTTGGTCGTAACTTTGGTGAAGCAAAATTCAGAGTCCTGCCTGGTCTCTTCAAAAATTTAGGCTGATGCAAGCTCTGTCAGAGTGGGATACTACAGATAATTATGAAAGCCAGCAAAGTTATATTTCAGTGGAGAATAATGTGGTTGGTTTTATATTTGGATACAAAAAGGGGAATCCAAGAGGAGCATTAGCAAGCCAGCAGAGACAGTGAGGGTTCCAGCAACATAAAAACAAGTGTGATGCCAGGACTGGACTGTTTTCATATTCAAAGAATCAACAGTGAGATTCCTCTAAGTAAATCCTATTTTAGCCTTCAGAAAGCCACTGATAGAGTCAGCTTCAGGGTATAGGGATGTTCAGAGAATAATAGGTTATTTTCTTAAGCTGAAACTCCCCAGTGGCCTTGAGTTCCTAATATGATTCTAGGCTGTAGGAGGCTATCTGACTGAAGTGTTTAAGGAGAAATTTAAAGGCTCATGTGTTGTAGTCTTTTGTTCAATAAATATTAAGCACCTACTCTGTGCCAGGCACTTCTGTAGCCTTTGGGGATAATGATGAGCAAAACAAAACCCTCATCCTTAGAAAACTTACAAATAAATCAATTCATAAATACAAAAGATAATTTCAGTGGTAATAGATGCTATGAGGAAAAAATAAAGAAAGGGTAATGGGCGAGAGAGTGAATGCAACGGGCGTGGATCACTGTTCGCTGAGTGACTTTCAATCAGAAAGTGACTTTTAACAAAGGCCTGCATGATGAAGAGGAGAAATTCAAATATAGAGCTTGGGCAGAACTTTCCAAGTAGAAATCCCCACAGGTGCTAAATGCCCTAAGGTTATAATGAGCTTGGCATTTTCAAAGCGCAGAAATTGTGCTCAAGTATGGGTAATGGCAGGGAGCCTAAGAATTTAGTATCTGAGACTGAAAAGGAAACTGGGAACTAGATTATCTGAAACTTGTGGTTCTTCATTAAAAAGTTTCTTTCTTCTAAATGTCATAGGAAGTCATAGAGGGATATTTAATAAGGAGATCTAAAATCCGATTATCTTTTGTAAAAGATCTTTCTAACCATTGTTTGGAGAATAGGTTGTAGAAAGATTGTCGGAAAACAATTGGAAGGAAGTAGAATGTTACAGTAATTTCCATTAAGAGATTATAGGGTCTTGGACAAAGATGACTGTGGTATTAGAACTAATATTAATATTATGTGCTGCTTTGACATCTGCTAAAATCATACGGGCATCAAATTGCCTAACCACAAAGTCCCCCTCCCTCTGCCCTGTGCATAAGACCCCCGAGGCAAACAACCCTCCTTATCAAGCAGACTGGGTGCAGTCCCTGCTGACCCCTGCGTAGCAAGTTCTGGCTCTTCAGCAGCACTCGGGATTGTTCAACCAGGACAGCCACATCCTCTCTCAGGAACCGGAGGATACCTCATTATCTTGCTACTGCAGAGCTTGTCTCTCGGCTTCTGCTTGTTCACGCCCTTGCATAGTGCATGTACGGCCCTGGGCTGTATGTATCAATATATGTGATTAACAGACTGCTCTCAGTGTCCTCTGTCCAGTTGGATGTGTTTGGCCATCCCCATAATCAAAGGCTGGAAATACCTCCCTCACCAATAAAGTAAAGTGGGAGCGAATAAAACAGTGATAACACTGCAGGTCGTGAGAAGTGGAGGTAATGAAAATTCATCATATGTATTTCGGATGTTAACTAATAAGATTAACAGATGGATTTGGGTATGACTCAGGGATTTTTTCCAGCTTTATTAAGATATAATTGACATTTAACATTGTACACATTTAAGATGTACAATATGATGATTTGATACATGTGTATTTTGTGAAATGCTTACCAAAATAAGGTTAGTTAACATATGCTTCACCTCACGTAGTTACCATTTTGTTTTTGTTGTTATGGGGAGAATATTAAAGCTCCACTCACTCAAAAAGTAACTTTCAAGTATTGGGTGACCAGAAAGTTCATTTGGGTTTTTCTGTAACATATAATGGAGAAAGCCAAGCACACTTCTTGGCCAACCCAGTATATAGTGCAGTATTGTTAACTACAGTCTCCATGCTCTATACTAGATCCCCAGAACTTACCCATCTTACAAATGAAGGTTTGTGCCCTTCAACCAGCATCTCCCTATTGACCCCCATCTCAGCTCCTGACAACCAGGGTCCTACTCTCTGTTTCTATGAGTTGATGCTTTTAGATTCTGTATATACATGACATCATATAGTATTTGTCTTTCTCTGTCTGACTTACTTTATTAGCATGATGCCCTCCAGGTTCGTCCATGTTGTCACAAATGGCAGAATTTTCCTTCTGTAAAAGGAAGGCCATTTCTTTTTATTCCTTCACGATGGGCAAAGGTTATCTTCATGTTTTGGCTATTACGAATGGTGCTGCAGTAAGCATGAGGGTGTAGATATCTCTTCTATAAAGTGGTATTGTTTTCTTTGGATGTATTCCCCAAAGTGTAGTTGATCCTATGGTTGTTCCTCATAGAATCACATGGCAGATCCTTGCCAACATCATCATCTCATCTTTTTGACGACAGCTACGATGGTAGGCATGAAGTGATATCTCATTGTGGTTTTGATTTGCATTTCCCCTCCAATAAGTGATGTTGAGCACCTTTTCATGTAACGTGGCCATTCATAAGTCTTCTTTGGACAAAGGTCTGTTTATGTCCTTTTTCCATTTTTAATTGGTAATGTGGTTTTTTGCTATTGAGTTGCATGAGTTCTTTATGTATTTTGGATATTAACCCCTTACCACATATTTGGTTTGCAAATATTTTCACATTTCATAGGTTGTCATGAAATTGCATATCTGTGTCCTCTTGTAACTCCCTGATCATATTTAAAACAATTTGTGGCTGATTCATGTTGATGTTTGTTAGAAAATAGCAAAATTCTGTAAAGCAATTATCCTTCAATTAAAAAATAATTTTAAAAAATGGAATCCAAAAGTGGAATCATATTGCATATACTGTAGTGTAACTTTCTACTTTTGCCTGGCATATTATGAACACATTCCAGGTCCTTACATGGAAATCTACTTCATTTTATAATGCTTTGAAGACATGGAGTAAATACTCCATAGATTGAATGTACCAAAATTTAGTTTCCAATTTTTAGCTATCAGAATCACAAGCAGTGTTGCATGGTAAATTTATATATCAATGCATCCTAGTACAAGTATTTCTATAGGAGTGATTCTTACAGGAAGAATTGCTGGGTCAATGTGTTCTCTTAAATGGTGAATGCAAAGATATTAGAAGCAGCAGCTACAGCCCGATTTCTCCTGCCTCTCCAGGCTCCAGCACCTGAGAAGAGGAATTTATGATACGCATCCAGAGAAGGGGGTCACCTTACTGATATGGAATGGGAGTCCCTATAAGCCTTCCTGCCCAGAGCTCATCTCTTTGACCTAGCTGCGCAAAAGCCTAGAATTCAAAGGATAAAGCAATGCCCTCAGTAGGCTTCTGCATCCTCTCTTTACTGGAGTGATGGCCTTACTGATTTGGGAGTGGCGATATCCTCTTTGGCTGAAATATTGCAGGGATTTACATATCTCATATAATCGGCACATCTTTTCATATCAACATTTGATGAGACTCTATATAAAATTTTAGTCTAGTTTCTGACCTTGTGATTTTAGGAGACTAGGTACATTTGTTTTTCTAAACCTGAGGATGTTGTGACACCTAAGAATCATTCTCAACACTATATTTTTCCCAATATATAACAGCATGATATTTTATATAGAGTGGGCTTCTTTTGGGCTTCCCAGGTGGCGGTAGAGGTAAAGAACACGCCTGCCAATGCAGAAGACATAAGAGACGCAGGTTCGATCCCTGGGTCAGGAAGATCCCCTGGAGGAGGGAATGGCAACTCAGTCCAGTATTCTTGCCTGGAGAACCCCATGGACAGAGGAGCCTGATGGGTTACATTCCAAAGGGCTCCAGAGAGTCGGACATGACTGAAGCGACTTAGCATGCAGCACCAGCTTCTTTTAGATATAGCATCTCATCTCCCTCCCAACTGTCCAGGGAATCAAGCAGTACTTTGGTTTTATGAGTGAGAAAACTTAGGTTCTGAAATGTTAAGGGACTAACCTAAGACACATGAAGAGTATTTTCAGAATTTGTTAGTGATGAGTGCATCATGTGATATTTTTAAAACTTGTGAGAAATGGAACTGAACCTGAGCAGATCTCTAGAGGTCTCCTGGAAGTTTGGGAAGTTTCTGGTATTTTGTTTATGCATTGTTTTTTTCTATTTGCACAGTTTTTAAAACATGGTGGTGCTTTTTAAATTTGCTATTTTCTTGCAAAATTGAAGTGTTTTTAAAACTATGTTAGTTAAAAGCTCTGATTAGCTTCCAGCTGCTTACCTGAGGTTTCGCTCTACTACGTACACTGTAACTAAAGCATAGATGTATGCATGTCCATCTCTAGTGGACACATCAGCCGAGTTGACAAGGCAGTTCTGTGGGCCATCACAAATAACGTTAAGGAGAGCTGACCTTTCCATTATTCTCTCTATGTGTTGGTCATCCATCTAAGACTGACTCATATTAACTCACCTAATCCTCACAATAACACTCTGAGGTGGGTTTTTGTTACTGTCTCCCTTCTGTACAAGAAGAAAATGAAGTGCAGAGCCATTAAGTAACTTGTCGAATGTCACATCGCAAGCAAGTGGCAGAGGTGGATCACACAATCCCTTAGTCCGACCCCACCTTCTGTGCTCTTAAATCACTGGGCTTTCCCGCAGTGTCGTCATGGCGATTGTCCTCTGTCCCAAGTGATGCTCAGTGCTTAGAAAGCAGGTGGTTTCAGGAAGCAAACACTTCAAATGGGAGCTTGTAGATAGTCCAGTATAAACATGGCCCCAGCCAGACCAGAGGAGCCAAATAGGCATTTGTAAAAACCCAGACAACTTCCTCAAGACCCCTGTTGTTGTTCATTCACTAAGTTATGTCCGAATCTTTGTGACCCCATGGATTGCAGCACACCAGGCTTCCCTGTCCTTCACTATCTACTGGAGTTTCCTCAAGCTCATGTCCATCAAGTCGGTGATGCCATCCAATCATCTCATCCTCTGTCACCCCATTCTCCTCCTTCCCTCAGTCTTTCGCAGCCTCGGGGTCTTTTTCAATCAGTTGGCTCTTTGCATCAGGTGACCAAAGTATCAGAGCTTCAGCTTCAGTCCTTCTAATGGGTATTCAAGGTTGATTTCCTTTAGTATTGACTGGCTTGATCTTCTTGCTGTCCAAGAGACTCTCAGGAGTCTTCTCCAGCACTGAAATTCAAAAGCATCAATTCTTCAGTGCTCGGCCTTTTTATAGTCCAGCTCTCACATCTGTATGTGACTGTTAGAAAAACCATAGCTTTAAGGATACGGACCTGAATCTGATCTAATGTGACTCTCATACTGGAGCTTTTATTGACTTCCCTTGTAGGCCAAGAAAAACAATGGAAAGAATTTATTCAATTTTATTAGATTAATATTCCTCAGTGAGTGAGCTGTACAATAAACCTCCCATCCTGGCCCACTGGTTCAAATTTCATTCAAATACAGCCTTTACAACAACACTCTCCTCTTATGTATTAAAGTAGGGTTCGGTTACATAGTTGTAGGAAACTTTTGTTCTTTTTCCCCTGAGGCTTAATAGACTTGACTTTTTATTAGCAATACTCATACTTTAAAAACATTTTTCTTATATAGCATTCAAATATTTTAATGAACCAAGACCCAATCTTGACAGTGCCACTAAAGTTTAACTAAATTTTTTGTATATACTGGGATTATCACCCGCAATCTCAAGTCACTGTGCCTGGGTTCAAATCCCAGCTTTACCACTTAGCACATGGTGCTCTTGGGCAGGTTACTTATTTGTTCATGCCTTAACTTCTTCATCTATAAAGTAAGAGTTTTGCTATTAGTATTAATCAGAGTTGTCTAGAGAAACAGAACCAATAGGATACACCTAGCAATACAAAACCAGGTCTCCTGCATTGCAGGCAGATTCTTTACCGCCTGAGCAACCACGGAAGCCCCAGACATATAGAATGAGATCTAATTGACTCATGAGATTATGGAAGCTGAGAAGCCCCGTGGTCTTTTATCTGCAAGCTGCAGGCCAAAGAAACCAGTGGTGCTGCTCTGGTCCAAACACGAAGTCCAGGGGGAACAATGGTGTTAAGTCTCAGTCCAAGTCTGAAGGGCCAAGAGGCAATGGTGCGGATTTATGAGGGTAGGAGATGGATGTCCCAAACAAAGGGCAAATTCTCCCTTTCTCTGCATAGTTGTTCTGTTTAGGACCTCAATGATTGCACGATGTCCACCAGCATTGGTGAGAGCAGGCTACTGATTCAAATGTGAATCTCTTCCAGAAACACCCTCACAGACACACCCAGAAAGAATGTTCTACCAGCAGCTATCTGGGCATCCCTTGTCCCATTCAAACCAACACATAAAATTAACTGTCACACCTGTTTCATGGGCTTGAGAATTTAAAGAGTGCTTACTATCTCCAGCACTGGTCTAAGATCTTAACGTATTTACTCATTTAATCCTCACAACTACTGAGATCCAAAAATTATCTCCAATTTAAAGAGGAGGCACAGAATGGTTAAGGGAATTGTCTAAAGACAAAATAAAAGGCTTGTAAGCAACAGAGTTTGAATATGAATCCAACCAATCTGGTTATAAATCTGCTCTCTTAGTCATGGCTATGTGCTGCCTTTTTTGAAAATTTGTTTAAAACAGCAACAAACTTGCAAACCCACATTCTAAATGCAAACATGCTCTGTACCAGTTTTCCCACTCTGACCTTCTACCTGTGAAGAGCTACACCACCTCTAGTCTGCCATTTAGATGTCCCTAGTGTTCTATCCTCACAGACTGTGATTGTGTATTGATTGACTCAAGCATCACTTTGATTTCTATAACTCCAGTTCATCAGAATCCCTTTGTTTGCCACCAGATTTACACCATCTACTATAGTAGATGCTCAGTGTGGGTTCATGACAGAATGAACCTCCTGATCAGAAACCCATGCAGTGACGGTTTTAGAATTACTGGAAAATTATTCTTCCTTCAGAGATAAAATTTTGCAAGAGACACTTAAGTGAATAAAATTAGACAATTAAAATTCCATATCGCTAAGATTTTTAATGCAATTATTTATAGCTCATTTTATAGGAAAAAAGGCAAAATGAAAATTTGCATTGCTATTTTGGATGTGGAAACATTTCATTTCCATTATTCTTGAGCCTCTAAACCAAAATAAGAAAGCAGACCAACTTAGAGGACAATATTTCAAAACATATTTTAAAAATGAGAATTGTGGCCTAGTCATGCTATTGCTGTAATAGATCTCCATTTTCCTTTCACTTTTGAGAAATCCAATTAGTTAGCCCCAAATACAGTACTCTGCATATGCTATTTGAAGTGAGTGAAATCCTTTGAAAAAAATTTTTTTTGATTTTGGACAAACTATGGAAAGCCATTGGAGAAGCAAATGGCAACCCACTCCAGTGTCCTTGCCTGGAAAATCCCATGGACGGAGGAGACTGATGGACTGCAGTCCATGGGGTCGTAAAGAGTTGGACACAACTGAGTGACTAATACACAAACTCGCAGGAAGCCGTTATTAAAAGGACTAAATACTGCATACTAAATTTGGATCAATCTTGGTGATTACTTCATAGCTTTTTAAGTGAAGAAATGTGCTCTTTGAATGAGGTTTTTAAAAGAAAGGAAAAAAAATTACAACTATTCTGGGCAGGTGAGACTTACTATTTAAGAACACCAATTAATACTTCTAAAGGAACGTTTCAACTCCTCCATAGGAAGAAGACGCCATCTAGACCTTGAACAGACAGCTGCAGATATGTGATGACTTGAGAATTTCTGAAACATCTGTCTGCCTCTAAAAGAAGCATATAATTTTAAAGTCTCAAGACTGGAAAGAATGTAATGGTCAAATACTGTGACCAATCAGCTTATGTTTTAAGTCCTTTCATCTATATCCCCCAAATGCCCTTTTATCTATATCCCCCAAATGTCACCACCAGACTATGAATCACACCTCTGATGATAAGAAACTTACTTCTTCCTCAGGCTGCAAGTGCTACACAGTCATTCCTTACAAAGACAAACTTTAATCCAAAACATTTTCTGTATTTTAAGTGTTCTATTTTGTATTATAAGATTCTATATTTGTATCCTCAGAACCTAGAAAAACATAGGTATGCAAGTGCTCAGTGAAGTTCGTTGAGTGGAGTTGAAAAAATTTCCTTGGGTTGTATACTATATTGCCATCTAGTTAATTGTGCGTGCATTTTATTTTCCTAACTAGATTGTAAACTCTGTGAGGGATGACATCTTGTTTTATATATTTTTGTATCCTCTGCCTTCCCTAGTTATTATTATATATGTATAATGCCCCAAATAACTATTTGCTGAATTTAAAATGTGAGTGAATGAATAACTGAATAAATAAACATTATTATTAGGATATTTCCAGGGACATATTTTTATAGTGCTCTTCAAAATCAGGAACAACTGCTTATATTTCATTTCTAAGACTTGAAACAATGACTTCAGTTAGAATTTTCCTGTACCTAGAAACTTCTACACAAAGCAGCCTATGAGATTATGTAAGAAGACTGGTTCTTAAACCTTGATAATTTTTTGCACTTTTTAAATTGAATAATAGTTGATTTATAATATTGTGAATTTCAGGTATATAGCAAAGTGATTCAGTTATGTTTCTTTCAGATTATTTTCCACTGTAGGTTATTACAAGATATTGACGCTAGCTCTCTGTGCTATTTATCATTGTTGCTTATCTATTTTCTGTATAGTAGCAATAGTTGGTATCTATTAATCCCATATTCCTAATTTATCCCTCCCCCTGTCCCCTTTGGTAACCATAAATTTATTTTCTATGTTTCTGAGTCAGTTTCTGTTTTCTATATAGATTCACTTGTATTATTTTTTAGATTCCACATGTGAATGATATCATATAATATCTGTCTTTTTCTGTCTGGCTTTACTAAGTACAGTATTCTCTAGGTTCATCCACATTGTTGCAAAGACTAGAACTTCATTCTTTTTTATGGTTTCGTAATATTCTGTTGTGTGTATCTTTGCATATGTATTTATAGATATACATTTATACATGTTTATTTTTATATATTTATTTATATGGGGCTTCCAGGTGATGCTAATGGTAAAGGACCCACCTGCCAATGCAAGTTAGACATAAGAGATGTGGGTTTGATCCCTGGGTTGGGAAGATCCCCTGAAGGAGGACACAGCAACCCACTCTGGTATTCTTGCCTGGAGAATCCCATGGACAGAAGAGCCTGACAGGCTGCAAGTCCATAGGGTCACACAGAGTCAGACATGACTGAAGTGACTTAACACGCACGCACATTCATCTATGTGGGCTTCCCCAGTGGCCCACTGGTAAAGAATCCACCTGCAATGCAGGAGACTTACAGGAGATACGTGTCTGATCCCTGGGTCTGGAATATCCCCTGGAGTAGGAAATGGCAACCCAGTCCAGTATTCTTACCTGGAAAATTCCATGGATGGAGGAGCCTGGCAGGCTACAGTCCACGGGATCACAAAGAGTTGGACATGACTGGATGACTGAGCACACATCTATCTTAATTTATATACATTTATATATTTGTGTGTATAAATATATTTATATACAGTTTAGATATATATTTATCACATCTTCATAAGACAATCATCTATTGATGGGCACATGGGTTGTGTTCATGCCTTGACTGTTAAAAGTAGTTCTGTTATGAACATGTTTCTCTTTAGAGTTTTCATCTTTTCTGTATATCCAGGAGTAGAATTGCTAGATCATATGGTAGCTTTATTTTTAGTTTTTTAAGGTCCTTCTGTACTATTTTCCATAGCAGCTCTACAAAGTACATTCCCAGTAATAGTTTGGGAGGGTTCCCTTTTCTCCATATCCTCTCCACTGTTTATTATTTGTAAACGTTTTGATAATAACCATTCTGATCAGTATGAGATGATATCTCACCATGGTTTTGATCTTTTCATGTACCTGTTGGCCATCTGCATGTCTTCTTCGGAGAATTATCTATTTAGATCTTCAGCCAATTTTTTAATCAGGTTTTTTTAATACTGATTTCATGAATTGTTTGCATATTAACTCTTTGTTGGCTGCATCATTTACAAATATTTTCTCATATTCCATAGGTTGTCTTTTCACTTTGTTGATAGTTTCCTTTGTTATACAAACACTTTTAAGTTTGATTAGGTCCCATTTGCTTATTTTTGGTTTTATTTCTTTTGGAGACTGGTCTAAGACGATATTGCTATGATTTATGTCTGAGAATGTTTTGCCTATGTTCTCGTCTAGGAGTTTTATGGTTTCATGTCTTATATTTATGTCTTTAAACTAGTTTGAGCTTATTTTTGTATTTGGTGTTAGGGAGTGTTCTGATTTTGTTGATTTAGCTGTCCAGCTTTCCCAGCAATACTTGTTGACGAGACTATCTTTTCTCCACTGTATATTCTTAACTCCTTTGTCATTGATTAATTTACCATAGGTGCATGGGTTTATTTCTGGACTTTACATTCTGTTCCATTGATCTATATGTCTGTTTTTATGCCAGTACCACATTGTTTGATTGCTGTAGCTTTGTAGTACAGTCTGAACTCTGGGAGGATTATGCCTCCAGCCTTCTTTTTTTCTCAGGATTGCTTTGGTAATTCTGGGTGTTTTGTAGTTCTGTATAAATTTTAGGATTATTCATTCTATTTCAGAGGAAACTGTCCTGGGTATTTTGATAGGTATTACGTTAAACCTGTAGATTGTTTTGGGTAGTATAGCCATTAATATTCTTCCAATCCAAGAGCATAGGAGATCTTTTCATTTCTTTGAATCAATTTCAGTTTCCCTTGTGAATGTTTTATAGTTTTTAGCAAATAAGTCTTTAAGCTCATCGGTTAAATTTATTCCTAGGAATTGTTTTTTATTTACTCATAGAAATTTTTTATGTGATTTTAAGCAGGATTGGTTTTTCTTTGTCTTTCTGATAATTTATTGTTGTGTCAAAAATGCGATTGACTTCTGTATATTTATCTTGTACCCAACTATCTCCTTTTTAAACTCAGCATCCAGCAGAATGGTGAAATATATTTCATTATTTATTCTTCCAGTGAATTCCTCTTGTTGGGAGTAATTCCTCTGCTTTTTCATCTTACTTAGCTTTCTCTGTCTCTATGAATTTAAGAGAAACAGTTATCTGTTATGATCTTGAAGGGGGTGTTTTTATGTGAGAGCTTCTGTGTGTAGACTGTGCGAGTCCAGTATTTTTGGTCCGAGGTCTGGTGTTGGTGTCGATGCCAGCCACGTCGTTCCTCAGACTGTACCAGCCCTCATCCCCTTGGTAAGAAGTGTGAGCGGTGTGGTGTTACGCGGAGCCTATGCCGGGTACGGGGCAGCACCTCCTCTGTGCTCATGGCTGGCCTGCCCTGTCTGGGCAGAGCCTGCTACACAGTTGTTGGAGCAGAAGCCCTGAGGATCAAGTCTGAGCAGACTCCACTGGCCTTGAGTGAGTGCCCTGCCCCAGACTCACTCCTTGGTTTTTGAAGCTGTCTCCTTCTTAGGAGTATGCAGGTGTTGTTGTTGTTTTTGTTTTGTTTTCAATTTTTAAAATTTTATGAATGCAGGTTTGTTAAAACACATGGTTTAATAGAATTCAAAGACTTTTGTATATCTCATCTTGATATTATTTTGAATCTATAAATAGATTTAAAACTCATTTAAAGACAAAACCAGGTTTACATCTCTTATGAGATTTTCACATCCTTTTTGTACTCAGGGGAAACAGTGAATATGAAAATGAACTATTGACACTGAATGGAACCAATAAATATGATGTAGAGTGTAAAAGTCAATAAAAGAACTTTTAGAAGGATAAGTATACATCTTTGGTTAAAAGGTTTATGAAAACTCAGAAACTGACATGTAATTATATATATTTCAAACTTTGTCTCTAGTTTGGCTTGATGAAACAGTACATGTACAAAGTATGTCTTTGTTCAAATTCTGAAACGACTGCAAAATAACATGGTGGTCTTGGACAAGTTACTAAGCCTATTTGTGCCTAAGTTGCCTCCATGTGTATACGATTTTTTTAATAAATAATACACGTAAAGTATTTAGCAAAGCGTAAGTGATCCATAATTATAACTTGTTATTATTGATATGCTCACAAATGAATAAGGCATGGCTGTTGAATAAACAAATGATTTTAAAACACAGTTGCTATGATTTATGCAGTCAGAAAGAGCATATACTTTCAAATCAGTCATTTTATGTAACTGTTTAGTTATTCAGGAAATGCTGCCTTAACTCATAATTTTGAAACTCCTCTTTTGAAATTGCTGTAAAACTACTTTTATGAGTCATTTAAGGCAATAAGACAGAGTCTTAAAATCACATTTTACTTATTTTTAAAAGTTGTAGTACCCTACTGTATTACTCGACTTACAAGATTTGGTGATGAATGACTGAGATGTTTACAGAAATCAAACCATTTGCCAAGGGAGAAATATTTTTCCACCATTGGGAATAACTAAAACAAGATTCTGAAAATGCAGAAGATAATTGCAAAAGGCATTTTATACAATGGTATTACTACTGAATTCAGTGGTTGCTTCCCAACTAGGTTGGCATCTAGTTTCCTATATCTTTGTATCCTCTGTATCACTCAAAGGATTTGTGAAGGTGAATCCCCAGAGAAAGCAATGGCTACTCTCTCCAGTATTCCTGCCTGGAGAATTCCACTGACAGAGGAGCCTGGTGGGTTACAGTCCATGGGGTTGCAAAGAGTCAGACATGACTGAGTGACTTGCCCTCATGTCATACTTACTGTCATTTTTTAATTGTTTTCTGGCTTTTTGTAGTTCTTCTCTGTTCCTGTTTTCTTTTGATTAATTTCATTGTGGTTTGATGGATTTCTTTTACATTATGTTTGGATTACTTTCTCTTTATTTTTTGAGTTTCCATTTTAGGTTTGTGGTTACTATGAAGTTTGTATGTTTCAGCCTGTATATTAGTCATCATTTTTAAGCTGATAGTCCCTTAAGTTCAAAAGCATTTTTAAAAATGCATTTTTTGCTCCCCTCATTATCACATTTTGTCTTTGATGTCATGTTTTACATACTTTTATTTTGTGTATTCTGTAACTACTTACTGGAACGTCTTTGTTACACTAATTTATCTTTTAATCTTTATTCTAACTTTTTAAGTGGCTAAACTACTGCCTTTGCTATACATTTGCCTGTACCAGTGAGAATCTTCCTGTCATATATTTTCTTATTTCTAGCTGTGGCTTTTTCCTTTCTTCTTAAAGACAACTTTAATGTTTCCTGTAAGGTCAGTTTTAGGTTCAATTCAGCCATTCAGTCATGTCCAACTCTTTGCGACCCCATGGACTGCTGCACACCAGGCTTGCCTGTCCATCACCAACTCCCGGCGCTTGCTCAAACTCATGTTCATTGAATTGGTGATGCCATCCAACCATCTCATCCTCTGTCATCCCCTTCTCCTCCTGACTTCCATCTTTCCCAGCATCAGGGTCTTTTCCAATGAGTCAGTTCTTCCCATCAGGTGGCCAAAATATTAGAGTTTCAGCTTCAGTATCGGTCCTTCCAATGAATATTCAGGACTAATTTCCTTTAGGATAGACTTCTTGGATCTCCTTGCAGTCCAAAGGACTCTAAAGAGTTTTCTCCAGAATGACAGTTCAAAAGCATCAATTCTTTGGCACTCAGCTCTCTTTATAGTCCAACTCTCACACCCATCCATGACTACTGGAAAAACCATAGATTTTACTAGATGGACCTTTGTTGGCAAAGTAATGTCTCTGCTTTTTAATATGCTGTCTCGGTTGGTCATAGCTTTTCTTCCAAGGAGCAAGCATCTTTTAATTTCTTGGCTGCAGTCACCATCTGCAGTGATTTTGGAGCCCCCCAAAATAAAGTCTGACATGTTTCCATTGTTTTCCCATCTATTAACCATGAAGTGATGGGACCAGATGCCATGATCTTTGTTTTTTGAATATTGAGTTTTAAGCCAGCTTTTTTCTTTCACTTTCATCAAGAGGCTCTTCAGTTCCTCTTTACTTTCTGCTGGAACGGTGGTCTCATCTAGTTATCGGAGGATATTAATGTTTCTCCCAGCAATATTGATACCAGCTTGTGCTTCATCCAGCCTGGCATTTCGCATGGTGTACTCTGCATATAAGTTAAATAAGCAGGGTGACAATATACAGCCTTGACGTACTCCTTTCCCTATTTGGAACCAGTCTGTTGTTCCATGTGCAGTTCTAACTGTTGCTTCTTGACCTGCATACAGATTTCTCAGGAGGCAGGTCAGGTGGCCTGGTGTTCCCATCTCTTTAAGAACTTTCCACAGTTTGTTGTGATCCACACAATCAAAGGCTTTGGAATAGTCAATAAAAGAGAAATATATGTTTTTCTGGAATTCTCTTGCTTTCTCAATGATTCAGCAGATGTTGGCAATTTGATCTCTGGTTCCTCTGCCTTTTCTAAAACCAGCTTGAACATCTGGAAGTTCACAGTTCGCGTACTGCTAAAGCCTGGCTTGGGGAATTTTGAGCTGTACGTTGCTAGCATGCAAGATGAGTGCAGTTGTGCAGTAGTTTGAACTTTCTTTGGCTTGCCTTTCTTTGGGATTTGAATGAAAACTGATCTTTTCCAGTCCTGTGGCCACTGCTGAGTTTTTCAAGTTTGCTGGCATATTGAGTGCAGCACTTTCACAGCATCATCTTTCAGGATTGAAATAGCTCAACTGGAATTCCATCACCTCCACTCGCTTTGTTCGTAGTGATGCTTCCTAAGGTCCACTTGACTTCACATTCCAGGATGTCTGGCTCTAGTCCAGTGATCACACCATCATGGTTATCTGGGTCATGAAGATCTTTTTTGTATAGTTCTTCTGTGTACTCTTGCCACCTCTTCTTAATATCTTCTGCTTCTCTTAGATCTATACCATTTCTGTTCTTTATTGTGCCCATCTTTGCATGAAACGTTCCCTTGGTATCTCTGATTTTCTTGAAGAGATCTCTAGTCTTTCCCATTCTGTTGTTTTCCTCTATTCCTTTGCATTGATCACTGAAAAAGGCTTTCTTATCTCTCCTTGTTATTCTTTGGAACTCTGCATTCAAATGCTTCTATCTTTCCTTTTCTCCTTTGCCTTTAGCTTCTCTTGTTTTCTCAGCTATTTCTCAGTAGGGCCTTCTCAGGCAACCATTTTACCTTTCTTTTTCTTGGAGATAATCTTGATCACTGCCTACTATCCATGTCACGAACCTCTATCCATAGTTCTTCAGGCACTCTGTCTGATCTAATCCCTTGAATCTATTTGTCACTTCCACTGTATAATCATAAGGGATTTGATTTAGGTCATACCTGAATGGTCTAGTGGTTTTCCCTACTTTCTTCAATTTAAGTCTGAATTTGGCAATAAGAAGTTCATGATCTGAGCCACAGTCAGTTCCCAGTTTTTGCTGACTATATAGAGCTTCTCCATCTTTGGCTGCAAAGAATATAATCAGTCTGATTTCGGTGTTGACCATCTGGTGATGTCTATGTGTAGAGTCATCTCTTGTGTTGTTGGAAGAGGGTGTTTGCTATGCTCAGTGAGTTCTCTTTACAAAACTCTGTTGTCTTTGCCCTGCTTCATTTTGTACTCCAAGGCCAAATTTGCATGTTATTCCAGGTAACTCTTGACTTCCTACTTTTGCATTCCAGTCCCGTATGATAAAAAGGACATCTTTTTTGGGTGTTAGTTCTAGAAGGTCTTGTAGGTCTTCATAGAACTGTTCAACTTCAGCTTCTTCAGCGTTACTGATCGGGGCATAGACTTGGATTACCGTGATATTGAATGGTTTGCCTTGGAAACAAACAGAGATCATTCTGTCATTTTTGAGATTGCACCCAAGTACTGCATTTAGGACTCTTTTGTTGACTATGAGGGTTATTCCATTTCTTCTAAGGGATTCTTGCCCACAGTAGTAGATATAATGGTCATCTGAGTTAAATTTGCCCATTCCAGTCCATTTTAGTTCACTGATTCCTAAAATGTTGACATTCACTCTTGCCATCTCATTTGACCACTTCCAACTTACCTTTATTCATGGACCTTAGATTCCAGGTTCCTATGCAATATTGTTCTTTACAGCATCAGCCTTAACTTCCATCACCAGTCACATCCACAGCTGGGTGTTGTTTTTGCTTTGGCACTGTCTCTTCATTCTCTCTGGAGTTATTTCTTCACTCTTCTCTAGTAGCATATTGGACATCTACCAACCTGCGGAGTTCATCTTCCAGTGTCCTATCTTTTTGCCTTTTCATGCTGTTCATGGGGTTCTCAAGGCAAGAGTACTGAAGTGGTTTGCCATTCCCTTCTCCAGTGGACCATGTTTTGTCAGAACTCTCCACTGTGACCCATCCATCTTGAGTGGCCCTATATGGCAGGCCCATAGTTAGACAAGGCTGTGGTCATGTGATCAGTTTGATCAGTTTCCTATAATTGTAGTTTTCATTCTGTTGGCACTCTGAAGGATAAGGATAAGAGGCTTATGGAAGCTCCCTGATGGGAAAGACTGAATGTGGGGGAAACTGGGTCTTGTTGCTACTGCTACTGCTAAGTCACTTCAGTCGTGTCCGACTCTGTGCGACCCCATCCCTGGGATTCTCCAGGCAAGAACACTGGAGTGGATTGCCATTTCCTTCTCCAATGCATAAAAGTGAAAAGTGAAAGTGAAGTCGCTCAGTCATGTCTGACTCTTCACGACCCCATGGACTGCAGCCTACCAGGCTCCTCCGTCCATGGGATTTTCCAAGCAAGAGTACTGGAGTGGGGTGCCATTGCCTTCTCCTCTGGGTCTTGTTTAGTGGTGTTAAACTCCTTAGATTTGCTTGTCTGGGAAACTCCTTATCCTTCTTCAATTATGAGATGGATGAAACTGGAGCCCATTATACAGAGTGAAGTAAGCCAGAAAGATAAAGAACATTACAGCATACTAACACATATATATGGAATTTAGAAAGATGGTAACGACAACCCTTTATGCAAAACAGAAAAAGAGACACAGAAGTACAGAACAGACTTTTGAACTCTGTAGGAGAAGGTGAGGGTGGGATGTTTTGAAAGAACAGCATGTATATTATCTATGGTGAAACAGATCACCAGCCCAGGTGGGATGCATGAGACAAGTGCTCGGGCCTGGTGCACTGGGAAGACCCAGAGGAATCGGGTGGAGAGGGAGGTGGGAGGGGGGATCGGGATGGGGAATACGTGTAAATCTATGGCTGATTCATATCAATGTATGACAAAACGCACTGAAAAAATAAATAAATAAAATAAAAATTAAATAAATAAATAAATAAATAAAAACAACTTTCCATATATAAAGTACTCTAAATTGTAAGGTTTCCCCCCACCTTCTAGCACTTTAAATAGATCTTGCTACTCCCTTCTGCACAATAATTTTCTTTTGAAAAAGTAATTGATAATCTTATGAGGTTTCTGAAAGTGATTAGCTGTCTTTCTCTTATTTAAACGTCTCTCTTTATCTTTGCTTTTTGTGTAATGTGTCTCAGTGTGAAAGTCTTTGGATTCATTTGACTGGGTCTCTCTGTGCTTCTTATGACAAGAGTGTCTGTTTCTTTAACGAAGTTGAGAAAGTTTCAGCCATTTTTTCTTCAAATAAGTTTCCTGATCCTTTTTTGTCTTCTCCTTCTGGGACCCTTACAATGTACTGTTAGTATGCTTGATGTTGTCTTGGGGGCCCCTTAAACTTTCCTCGTGTTTAAACAACTTATTATTTTATAGTATATTGTAGTATAGCTGATTAATAATGTTGTGAGTGTTTCAGGTAGACAGCAAAGGGACTCAACCATACATATACATGGATCCATTCTCCCCAAACTCCTCTCCCATCCAGGCTGCCACAAGACATTGAGCAGAGTTCCCTGTGCTATACAGTAGGTCCTTGTTGATAAGCCATTTTGAATATGGCAGAGTATACCTGTCGACCTCTAACTACCTCTTCCCCGCATTTCCCCCCACCGCGCCCCGGCAACCATAAGTTCATTCTCTAAGTCTGTTTCTGTTTTGTAAATAAGTTCATTTGTATCATTTTTTTTTTTTTTAGATTCTGCATATAAGGGATGTCATGTGACACTTCTTCTGACTGACTTCCCTCAGCATGACACTCTAGGTCCATTCATGTTGCTGCAAGTAGCATTATTTCATTCTTTTCAATGGCTGAGTAATATTCCATTCTATATATGTACCATATCTTCTTTATCCATTCTTCTATCAATGAACATTTAGATTGCTTCCATGTCTTGGCTATTGTAAACAGTGCTGCAATGGCCGTTCGGGTGTATGTATCCTTTTGGATCATGTGTTTCTCTGGGCATGTGACCTGGAGTTGGATTGCAGGGTCAGTGGTAGCTCTATTTTTAGGTTTTTAAAGGACCCTCCATACTGTTACTCATTTTTAAAACTTCTTTCTTCTTTTTGATGTTCTGATTGGGTGATTTCAAATAGTCTATCTTCCACATCTTTTTCCCATTCTTTTACGTCATCTAATCTGCTTTTGATTTCCTTTGGTATATTTTTTATTTCATTCATTGCATTCCTCCGTTCTAACTGAGTATTTCTTATATTTCCTGTGTCTCGAAGTTCTCACTGAGTTTCTCAATTCTTCTCCCACGTTGGGTGAGCTTTTATATGACCATTTCTTTGAACTCTTTATTTTGTAAATCACTTACCTACATTTCTTTAGGGCTTTTTTTCTGGGATTTTATTTTGTTCTTTTGCTTGGAAAATATTTTTCTGTTTGCTCATTTTTTTGTTTGTTTTTGACTTTTTTTTTGTTTTTTGTTTCTATGAACTGGATGAAATAGCTACCTCTCCTGGTCTCAAAAGAATACCCTTGTGTGAGACTGTCCCTTGTGTAGACTGCTTACATCTGGCAGCTTTGGTAGGGTGGCTAGAGCTGGAGTGGGTACAAGCCAGAGGCCGTGTGTAGAGAATACTGGGCTGAGGCGCCTTGAGGGGCAGCTGGGGCTGGAGTGGGCTTGGCCATGAGCATAGTCTTTGATTTGTTTCTGTCACCACAGTTTTCTCTTTTCTGAAACTGTATATGAATGAAATTTTATAGCATTTAGTAAGTCTGATGTTAAAGTTCATGCTCTTTACCTGTACCTAATGCCTCTCATTTGGAGAAGGAAATGGCAACCCACTCCAGTATTCTTGACTGGAGAATCCCAGGGACAGAAGAGCCTGGTGGGCTGCCGTCTATGGGGTCGCAGAGAGTCGGACATGACTGAAGTGATTTAGCATGCATGCATGCTTTGGAGAAGGAAATAGCAACTCACTCCAGTATTCCTGCCTGGAGAATCCCAGGGACAGAGGAGCCTGGTGGGCTGCCGTCTGTGGGGTCGCAAAGTGTTGGACACGACTGAAGCGACTTAGCAGCAGGAGCAGCAGCATTGCCTCTCAGTAAAAATAATAATAATAAAGAAAATGATGAAGTGGAGAGGAAGGGGAGGAAGGATGGGAGGTGGAAAACTATAAGGAGTTAGAAGACATTTTCTGAATGCCACTTCATTCTAAAAGTTCAGAAAAATAAATTCACATGAAATAAGCAATCTTCTTGGTACAAAACTTGTAATGAATTATCAAATGGTAAAAGGAAATAATATCAAATAAACAGGATGTTACTTTTTTTTGGCTCATTAGTAGTTTAATTTTGGCAAAACCAGTATACCCAAGCAAATGACACAAGAACAATTAAAATGAAAAATAGCACAATTAGACAAAATCACTGAAAATGATAGAGTACAAAAGAATTAGTGTGGTAGATATCCTGCAGAGGTGTGTTCTGAGCCAGATTTTGAAAGAAGTGATTGACTACATTGGCAGGAGCAATACTACAGATGGGAAAGAATTTCATGAGCAAAAACCTGGAATTGTGAAATAGTAAACATGAGAAAATAATATTGATTTTCCTATTATGTATATTTCTTGGCAAAGTCTTGAAGTGACGCTTAACATCTAACACAAATCATTGCTTTTCCCTGAAAGCTTTCCTTTCAGCTCATCCCAGATTGAATGCTTTAATCATGGGAGATGTTTTAGTCTGTGCCTCATTAAGTAGCATCCCTGCTTTGACTCCCAGAAGCTTAGGGTGCTCAACTATACAATTCCTGGGTGCAGGAGTTGTATATCCCTTCTTCGACTCCCAGAAGTCTAGTGCATTTTAGGACATATAGCAAGTGAAAAATAAGACAAAATTTTGACTTATTGATAAACCTCGGTGGCAGCAGGTTCACACTCGGTGTTTCCCCTGTAGAGAGTGTGAGTTCAATAACTGTTTGGGGGAACAGAGATGCCACAGCCATGTGGTGTTCAGTTCAGTTCTGTTCACTTGCTAAGTTGTGTCTGACTCTTTGCGACCCCCACGGACTGCAGCACACCAGGCCTCCCTGTCCATCGCCAACTCCTGGAGTTTACTTAAACTCATGTCCATTGAGTCGGTGATGCCATCCAACCATCTCATCCTCTGTCGTCTCCTTCTCCTCCTGCCTTCAACCCTTCCCAGCATCAGGGTCTTTTCAAATGAGTCAGTTCTTCACATCAGGTGGCCAAAGTATTGGAGTTTCAGATTCAGCATCAGCCCTGCCAGTGAATATTCAGGACTGATTTCCTTTAGGATGGACTAGTTGGATCTCCTTGCAGTCCAGGGACTCTCAAAAGTCTTCTCCAACACATAGTTCAAAAGCATCAGTTCTCCGGCACTCAGCTTTCTTTATGGTCCACTTCTCTCATACATACATGACCACTGGAAAAACCATAGTTTTGACTAGACAGACCTGTGTTGGCAAACTAATGTCTCTGCTTTTTGATATGCTGTCTAGGTTTGTCATAACTTTCCTTCCAAGGAGCAAGTGTCTTTTAATTTCACGGCTGCAGTCACAATCTGCAGTGATTTTGGAGCCCCCCAAAATAAAGTCAGCCACTGTTTCCACTGTTTCCCCATCTATTTGCCATGAAGTGATGGGACTAGATGCCATGATCTTAGTTTTCTGAATGTTGAGTTTTAAGCCAACTTTTTCACTCTCCTCTTTCACTTTCATCAAGACGCTCTTCAGTTCCTCTTTACTTTCTGCCACAAGGGTGGTATCATCTGCATATCTGAGTTTATTGATATTTCTCCCAGCAATCTTGATTCCAGCTTGTACTTCCTCCAGCCCAGTGTTTCTCATGATGTACTCTGCATTTAAGTTAAATGAGCAGGGTGACAATATACAGCCTTGACGTACTCCTTTCTCTATTTGGAACCAGTCTGTTGTTCCATGTCCAGTTCTAACTGTTGTTTCTTGACCTGCATACAGATTTCTCAGGAGGCAGGTCAGGTGATCTGGTATTCCCATCTCTTTAAGAAATTTCCATAGTCTGTTGTGGTCCATACAATCAAAGGCTTTGGCATAGTCAAAAAAGCAGAAATAGATGTTTTTCTGGAACTCTTGCTTTTTCGATGATCCAAAAATGTTGGCAATTTGATCTCTGGTTCCTCTGCCTTTTCTAAATCCAGCTTGAACATCTGGAAGTTCATGGTTCACATACTGTTGAAGCCTGGCTTGGAGAATTTTGAGCATTCCTTTACTAGCTTGTGAGATAATTGTGGTTGTGTAGTTTGAGCATTCTTTGGGATTGCCTTTCTTTGGGATTGGAATGAAAACTGACCTTTTCCAGTCCTGTGGCCACTGCTGAGTTTTCCAACTTTGCTCGCATATTGAGTGCAGCACTTCCATAGCATCATCTTTTAGGATTTGAAATAGCTCAACTGGAATTCCATCACCTCCACTAGCTTTGTTTGTAGTGATGCTTCCTAAGGCCACGTGGTATTGCCACAAATAAATAAATAAAATCCAAAACTTACTTCCAAAAGTAGTAATAGCAAGTTACTTTGAGCAAATACATGTCTTCTTGAAGTATTTTACTTAATCCTATAGTAAATCATCAGAATGGCATTGCCTTTGTACTTTTCCTTTTAGGAAAATGATTCTTTTCTCTTCCTCGCCCCTCACCACATTCCCCAGGGACCAGGATGCCATGGAGTCAGTTTGTTTGTTGAAAGCTTTTTCTTGGTAAAAGCCTGGACTGTAAGAACATCAAGAAAGGGGCACATTTGTACATATGGGTGGGGAGAAGACTTGGGTGGATTCAAAAATGGAAAGTTTTGGCCTTTTTGCCCTTATCCCTTCTGTTAATCTGTTTGAAGTGAAAGAATGTATCTGTGAAGTTGGTCCAGCTGAACTGTAAGCCCCAGCATTGTCCCCATAGGTAGGTGCAAAATAAACACTCTTCTATCCATGTTCAGTGGTCACTAGTTGCTCTCATGTCAGAGCTTTACAAGTTGAACTTTCTTTGACCTTGAAGTCCATGGAGTAAAAGTGTGTCCAACTGAGCCTAGCTGCAGCTTTCTTCACTTCTTTTGGTATTTCTGTTTAATCTGATTTTCCTTTTTTATTATTATTTATTCCCATTTATTTGATCCAAGTTTCCTAGGAGTTATTGGTTTAAAAGACCTATTGGAACAACTTTGAATAACATTTAATGACTCTGCTCTCTGGAGTCACCAAACCACTGGCTTGTTTCTTTAGATTAGACTAATTAAGGTGCAGTAAAATGGATATACTCTCTTCCTGTATTTTCTACTTCTGTCTTTATCATTTTCATTGCCAAATAGTTTAACCTGGGTTTATTTGCCACTCTTCACAGGAGTGCACACAGGGAACACATAGGTTTTGCCCAATAAGGGATTTTCCACATCTCTCATTTTGTTCAGGACAGTCTCATTCTCTGTTGTGTTCAGAGCTTAACTACTCATTATTACCATCAACTCCCACAAATACAATTAGTAAATTGTATTTTAAGAACTCCATAGATGTGCAAATCACATATTCAATCTAATTTTGAGTTAAAAACAAGATGTTTTTCTTTATTGCAACTCTTTGCCTTTGATATAAAATCATTAGTTACCATTGGGGATATCTCATTCTACTCAGCATTATTCCCTGACCCAGACATCTAAGAAATGTACCTCGTATCAGAAGTCTGTGTAATAGATTAAAATATTCCTTTGATGAACAGTATTTTCCTTTTTAAATACTTATGTGTTTATTTCTGGCTGCATCCGTCTTCATTGCTGTGTGCAGTCTCCCCCGAGTTGCAGCCATCGAAGACCACTCTTCATTGCAGAGCATGGACTTATTGCGGTGGCTTCAGATGTTGAGGAGCACAGGCTCTAGAGAACGGGGACTCTAATGCTTGTAGCGCACTGGCTTACTTACTCCACAGCCTGTGGAATCTTCCCGAACCCCGGGTTGAGCCCATGTCTCCTGTATTGGTAAGAGGATTCTTAACCACTGGACCACCAAGGAAATCTAATAAACACTAATTTCAATCCTTCAGACATATGGCATTACACAGACCCCCACCTCACTTTTCCTGGAATAACATGTGTATTTTTTTTATCTTATATAATATTACTGAAGTCTAAACATGGTTACCTGAGAAAAACCCCAGAAATGGATTTGGAAGATGGTGTTTACTCTGCTTTTTGTAGAAGCAAATGAAATAGACTTACTGTCCGTGGAAGTTCTCCTCTTAATTAATGAGGAATGATTTCAGTGTTCCTGTATCCATATAGCTAAGGATAGCATGGCAGAAACAGCAATACAACTGACAAGAAACATGTAATTCAAAGCATTTTTTCAGCTTCTTCCTGAAAATAGGAAGCTCTACCTTGATTGCCCAAAACAAGGAAATGTTTTTCTTAGACTATTGAGTGCCACATCTTAAGATTCTCTATGCTAAGTTTATAATTTTGAATGCCAGATGTTAAAAGGAACTTAGAGGTCCTATCTCTTCTAATTTACCATTCTCTTTTACTGATGAAAATTGAGGCACAGGAAGGTTCAGTCACAAGTAGTCGTATAAAGGCAAATCCAAAGTAAGAACTATATTCTGGCTCCTAATTCATTGCTTTTTTTTCTCTGACCCTATCACTCATCCAATAACCAGCTCCTTATCTGTAGATCCTCTTACAACAATAGAATATTAAACCAGTTTATCTGGAACAGATTTCTTAAGAGCCCCCCTCATCACCATAAACTCAAAGCCTTTTTTTCAAAGTAATGTTTTAGCAGTTTTAGGCACAGAAGAGTTAGTAAAACGCCAAGACATGCTTTCTATCCCAGGTTCCATTACTTAATAGCTGTTTGACCCCAGGCCATTGATTTAACTTCTATGAACCTCAGTTGCTTTATCTGTAAAATGAGGTGAAAATTTTGGCCTCTTCCTTTCTCCTAATACTTTAAAAGTGTTATATACATTGAGCCATCCACATGCTGAGCATTATGATGAGCACTTTACATGCAATATTAGTTCATATTCAAGCAAGCACTATTTATGTAGAATAAAAGCTTCCTCACACAAAGGTGCTATGAACATGAATTGATAGATGCATGGGATGCAATTATGTGATGCTTAGTATGTGGATGTTTCTCTTCTTCTCTCATTCTCAATAATTTGTATGTAATTTTCCTTGACCTCACTCAGTCAACAGAGATTGGACATCTATTGTGTACTCATTGCTGTGATGGGTACTATAAATATTACATGAGCAATGGTTCTTGATCTCAAGAAGCTTATAACATAATTGATGATGTGGACCTAGTATATGAACCAATTAAAGAACAGATTCATACAAAAATGTGAAGTAATGGTTATAGTTAGTATATATTTAATAGTTATTATTCATATTTATGAGATATTGTTCTAATTCATTTGTTTTATCTCCACAAAATCCCTATTAGATAGATAACATTAGTTCCTATTTTTATGCCCATTATACAGAGAAGACACAGGAAGGTTAATTAAATTACCCAAGATCATCCAGCCAGTAAGTAGAAAGCCAAGATTCAAACCCAGGTAGTCTAGCTCCCGACAGTGTGTTGAAAAGCGGAGATGTTATTCTGCTGACAAAGGTTCATATATCAAGGCTGTGGTCCTCCCGTGTTCATGTATGGCTGTGAGAGCTGGACCATAAGGAAGGCAGAGCACTAAAGAATTGAGCCTTTGAACTGCAGTGCTGGAGAAGACTCCTGAGAGTCCCTTGGACTGCGAGGAGATCAAACCAGTCAATCTTAAGGGAAATCAACCCTGAATATTCATTGGAAGGATTGATGCTAAAGCTGAAACTCCAGTATTTTGGTCATCTGATGCAAACAGCTGACTCATTGGAAAAGTCCCTGGTGCTGGCAAAGATTGAGGGGAGAAGGAGAAGAGGGTGTCAGAGGATGAGAAGGCTGGGTGGCATCACTGATGCCATGGACATGAACTTGGGCAAACTTTTAGAGATGGTGAGGGACAGAGAGGCCTGGCGTGCTGCAGTCCATGGGGTCACAAAGAGTCAGACATGACCAGGAGGCTGAACAACAACAAGAGTCTAGCTCCAGGGGCTTCAGATATAACAACCACATTTGACATTGAAAATACAAGCAGAGATCATACACAGAAAAAAGCAGTGAAAAAAATTCACACTACAACTTGAGTAGATCTTTGGATGCCTGGAATATTAAGTCAGCTAACTGTAAGAATTAGGGTGTTCCACAGAAAAGGAAAAGCATGAAGAAAGGATTAGGAGCAAGAAGGCCAGGGTGAGAAGTCTTGGTGCTGTTCCACTGACAATGATAATAGTAATATTTCAAGCACTGTTTATATGCCAGGAAGTGTGCTAAGTGCCTTCCATGAATTATTTCATTTCATCATACAGTACCTTATAGAGATAGATATTCTTATTTTTCTAATTGTTATTGGGAACTCAAAGTTCAGTGTTGAAGGAACCTCTTTATGGTCAGAAGTCAGTCAGCCAGTCAGTGAAGTTGCTCATTCGTATCCGACTGTTTGCAATCCCATGAACTGTAGCCTACCAGGCTCCTCCATCCATGGGAATTTTCCAGGCAAGAATACTGGAGTGGGTTGCCATTTCCTTCTCCAGGGGATCTTCCCAACCCGGGGATCAAACCCAGGTCTCCCACATTGCAGGCAGATGCTTTACCATCTGAGCTACCAGGGTCTCCCTTTATGGTCAGAGTTGAGATACAACTCTTAGTCGTTACATCATATTCCAAGAAAATTGATCCACTGGATGTGGGTCAGTAAACCCAAACTGGATGGTTTATTAGCCATAAAATGGGGTATGTAGCACTCAAGAAAAGGTAATCATAGCCATATCAGTAAACTCAAAGATAGGGTTGTAGAACTCACTCAATCAGAGCAGTGAAAAGAAAAAAGAATTTTAAAAAGTGAAGATAGCTTTAGGGGACTTACAAAACAATATCAAACATACTAACATTGATATTATAGACGTCCTAGGGAAGAAATAATGGCTGAAAACTTACCTTCCCTGGGTAAGATCCAGGAAGTCTAGAGCGTTCCAATGAGAAGAACCCAAAGTCCCCAGAGGGTTCATTTTGTCAAGAGTGTTGCAGAGTCCCTTCCCACGTGGAAATTCTGTGTTTAGTGACTTGTTTATTGTTGCTCTTCTGGACCTCAGCTCTGGTGTTTCTGACAGAATGTAAGATTGTATGACCCAGGGATTCTTAGCTTGAGCTCTAGAGTAAGATCTGTTTGCGTTTGTCCACTTACTAGCTGTGAGATCTTGAGCAAGGTAGGAAAATTACTAAGTTTTAACTCTCTGAGGCTTTGTTTCCACTATCAAAAATTGATAGTTCTTTAGGACTGTATAGATAATTCAATGATAGAATGTGTAATGAGGTCTTTAATAGCCTTGTAATAGCTCAAAATATGGTAGCCAGTAATAATCATGATAGGAGTAGAATATTTTATAGAACTTCAAAAAATAAGAATCCTATACTGTTCCAAACTATGACCTAAAGTCAATATTTGGCTCTTCTTGAACTTTCTGGGGCTGGTGGTCCTCTGCATTTAACGACAACTTCTGAATGAGGGAATGGCCTCTAGATAGCAGTTCTTTCAAATCATTTACTCACTGGATTTATTTTTCAGTTACCTTAACTGAACTGCTGTCCTACTTTATTAGAGTAGTAGTAAGTCTTGACAGGGCTTCCCTCATAGCTCAGTTGGTAAAGAATCTGCCTGCAATGCACGAGAGATCTGCTGGAGAAGGGATAGGCTACCCACTCCAGTATTCTTCGGCTTCCCTTGTGGTTTAGCTGGTAAAGAATCCGTCTGCAATGTGGGAGACCTGGGTTCAATCCCTGAGTTGGGAAGATCCCCTGGAAAAGGGAAAGGCTACCCACTCCAGTATTCTGGCCTGGAGAGTTCCATGGACTGTATAGTCCATGGGGTTGCAAAGAGTCAGACACAACTGAGGGACTTTCACTTCCCTTCACTTCACAGGTCTTGAAATCTATTATACATATAATCTGGAGAGTGCCTTTAAAATACAGATTTCATCATGAAAGTGAAAGTTGCTCAGTCCTGTCTGACTCTTTGCGACCCCATGGACTATATATTCCATGGAATTCTCTAGGCCAGAATGCTAGAATGGGTAGCCTTTCCCTTCTCCAGGGGATCTTCCCAACCCAGGAATTGAACCAGGGTCCTCTGAATTGCAGGCAGATTCTTTACCAACTGAGCTATCAGGGAAGCCAGATTATGACATCCCTTTTTGTGTAATCTAAAAAGAAATGATACTAATGAATTTACTTACAAAACAGAAGGAGACTCACAGACTTAGAGAATGAACTTATGGTTGCCGGGGGGAAGGGATAGTTAGGGAGTTTGGGATGGACAGGTACACACTGCTATGTTTAAAATGGGTAACCAAAAAAGAAAAAAAAATGGGTAACCAACTGTACAGCACACGGAACTCTGCTCAGGGTTATGTGGCAGCCTGGATTGGAGGGGAGTCTGGGGGAGAGTGGATACATGTATATGCATGGCTGAGTCCCTTCACCATTCGCCTGGAACTATCACAGCATTGTTAATTGGCTATCCCCAATACAAAATAAAAACTTTTAAAAAGAAAAAAAAAAAGACGGATTTCAAGGCCTACCCCAGATATTCTAAGTCAACAATTCCAGGTTAGGGGTCTTAGAATCTGAAACTTTTCCAAGTTTCATGCTGCAAACACTGTCAATTTTTATTTCATTCTATTTTATTATTAAATTATATTAACAAAAAGTATAGTTTTATATTGCACATCAATAGTTATTACATTGCAATTATGTTATTCATTGCTTCAGAATTTATCATTGAAATTCCAATTAACTTGTGATACTTTAGCTGTTGAGCTTCCCAGGTGGCGCAGTGGTAAAGAACCCACTTGCCAGTGTAGGAAATACAAGAGATACAGGTTCGATTCCTGGGTCGGGAAAATCCCCTGGAGTAGGATATGGCAACCCACTCCAGTATCCTTGCCTGGAAAATTCCATGGACAAACCAGCCCAGTGGGTTACAGTCCGTAAGGTCACAAAGAATTGGACACTGCGGAGCAACGGAGCACACGCCCACTTAAGCTGTATTATGAATCAATGTCAGCTCACCATACTTAATTTCTATCTATTGTTATAAATAACACAAATTCACAACTCATAATCATCAACAAGAAGTTTCTATTCTTAAGAATACCCTAAGTCATCTGCAGTGTGACTTTAACCCTACTAGAAATTGTCCTATTGAAAATCATAAGGTCTATAAATCATTAAATGGCCTTTTTCAACGTTTCCTCCAGCTAATAGTGTGAATCATCCCCTTCTGAAAATCTCTGTTTACAGGCATACACCATTTTATTGTGCTTCACTTTATGAAGTTTCATAGATACTGCATTTTTTACAAATTGCAGGTTTGTGGCAACTCTGTATTGAGCTAGTCTGTTGGTACAATTTTTACAGTAGCATTTGCTCTTTTCATGTTTCTTTGCCACAGTTTTGTAATGTCCATAATATTTCAAACTTTCATTATTATTATTATATTTGATATACTGCTGTGTGATCTTTGATGTCTCTACTTCAATTCGAATGAAGTATCATTATCAACTGAAAGCTCAGTTGATAGCACTTAGCAATAAAGTATTTTTAAGTTAAGGTATGTACATTGATTTTTAGACATAATGTATTGCACACTTAATAGTCTAAAGTATAGTGTAAACATAACTTTTATATGCACTGAAAAAGCAAAAAGTTCATGCAATCCTCTTTATTGCCCTATTCACTTTATTGTGATGGTCTGGAACTGAACTTACAATATCTCCAAGATATGCCTGTATTTCTTTTCATAGCTAATATGTTTGAGCAGTTACTTCTCAAGGTACCTCCTGAGGCACTAGCCCAAAACAGTCCCTGACTTGTGGTTAAGAAAATTGAACCAAAAAGAGATGAATTTCCCCAAGGTCACGAGTGACTATTTAAGCCAGTATTTGAGTCCAAGATAGTTTGATTCTAGATCCCATGCACCTGGTTTTGACATGATTGGCTTTTGATTCCCTTCTTCTTACTCTGACTCCTCTTTCTTGGCTCTTCTTTGTGTAGCAGCTTAAGTTTAGTTAGTTCTCCAAGGTCTGTCTTGAACTATCTCATCTTTATCATCTAACTCCCAACAGATGATCAATAATCATTTCATGCACATTAGCAGGTACACTGCTTCTGGTTACTTATAAATCTTTGTGGACTCTGCTTCTGGATATCTATTTCACATTTCCTCTATTATTTTCCCACACCACACTAGGTCACATTCTTATTACCACTCACCTGTATTTAAATAGCTTCCTGGTTTCAGCCCTCCAAACTTCTTCCATTAAACACACCATCACACTGTTAAAATGTTGCTCTTCATAAAGCTTCCAACTGTATCTCTTCCATTAAAATTTTTTTAAATAAAATTTAAATCTTCAATGATTCTATTGTCAAAGGCATTATCAATTTGTCTTGAAGACCTAGAAAGTTATCTTCCATCCTTCCCAACTCAAAATCAGGCCAGAGGACCTGATTTTCTTTTGAAACAAAGTGAAAGGAAAGTGAAGTCGCTCAGTTGTATCCAGCTCTTTGCAACCCCATGGACTGTAGCCCTGCCAGGCTCCTCCATCCATGGGATTTTCCAGGCAAGAATACTGGAGTGGGTTGCCATTTCCTTCTCACATCCCCTATTTTTAGTCACCTGTTTTGCTGAGATTTACTCCAGTCTTAAATATACCTCATTTCTCTGACACTCTTATTAGTCGGGGAAAATGAAAGAAAGCAGAAAACTCAATCTTATCAGATCAAAGGGAACCTTGGGACTTCTACTGCATATGATGGACTCTCTTTTGCTTGGAGCTATGAAAATATGAGGCTTAGGACTCCTGCAGCAAGTTTATTCCAGTCAAGAGAGCCCACCTGCAGGTAGAAAAAGCAGAACTGAAAAATTAGAATGGTCATAGTGTCTGAGTCCTAAAGCAAGCTGAACCTGTATCAGGGGGTCTCCCCCAGGACCATTCAACTCACTAATTTTCATTTTGGTTTAGGTCAATTGTGTTGGGTTTTGAACACTCGGAAGATTAGTATTCCTAACTGACACAAGTCTGCTCAGGAAAGTATTGACTTATCAATCCCTAACCACACCTGTGTTCCAGTTACGTGGTGGTTCTTCATTCTTTGTTTTGTATACTTCCAACTTTTCCAGTGACCTCCCTTTCTACCTGCTGCACACATTCTTCAAGCTGCATCCCAAATTTTATTCTTTCCTAAACTGTCAGTAATTATTTTACAACCATTTTTAAGCCATTACTCCATGTACTGGACTAGAGATTTTCCAAATGATTTCACTCAATCTTTAGCAAACCAGTGACATTAATCTTCTTATTCCCAATTTAAAAATGAAGGAATTAAGGCTCAAAGACTCCCCCTTATCTGCTCTTATAAAAGGGAGGCAGTTGATGTAGTGATGAAGAGCCCAGCTCCTGGCTTCAAATCTTGGCACTTCCTGTGTGAACTTGAACCAGTTGCCTAACTTCTTCAACTCACAGCTTTCCTCATCTGTGAATTTTATATTCTAATAATAATATTTTCAAATTAATAATAGGATTTAAAAAGTAACATGTGTACAATGTTTAGCATAGTGCAGCCAGGTAGTGAACATTTAATAAATGTTTGATTATTACTGTTATTCCATTTATAAGTGTTGGAGCAGAAATTAAATGTCTGGCATTTTACTAATCATTATCTATATGGCTTACCTTTCTTTAAATCCTTTCCTAGTCTCCCTTTTCAGAGATGATCTGTGTCTCTTTCGTACTTCCTTAATATATTTGTTGTTGGTGGAATTGTTTAGTTGCTAAGTCGTGTCTGACTCCTTTGCAACCCCATGGACTGTAGCCCACCAGACTCCTCTGTCCATGGGATTTCCCAGGAAAGAATACTGGAGTGGGTTGCCATTTCCTTCTCCAGGGGATCTTCCTGATCCAGGGATCAAGCCCACTTCTCCTGCATTGGCAGTCAGATTCTTTATCATTGAGCCACCTGGAAGCCCAAAATATCCCTAGGGAACACATTTCCAGAACCCATAATAGAACAAAACTGATCTTAAATATTATTATTAAGGTTAAAGCTATATTAAGTTATTTTTTTTAAAGGTAATGGGTTTTGAAGCATCTTTTTATTTCAGTTAGACTCAGGTAATGGTTTTTTTTTCAATGAACAATAGATTTTGATAAAGACCCTGCATAAATTCTAAATTAAATTACTCTGATGTCAATGGATCTTTAGCATACACTGAGTATAGAATTAGATTTGAAAAAACATAATGACTAGTTATAGTAATAACTTTAAAATTGCATGCTCCAAGAAAAATGTACTGAGCCTCGGATTACAGTAGACCTGAAAATACATGCTGAAATAATTCAAACATATGAACTCATAAAGTTTTCCAGTTTGTAATAGTATTTCATCTCCTAGTCTACCAGGAGAAAAGCAGCCTTTAAGATGGTCTCTATCTCTTTTCTTTATGCAAGGGTAATCAGTAATTAAGAAAGCTCCATGAATTTTAATTCTCCAAATGAGTGACCACTGAATTTATTAAACCCTGTATCCCAACAGTTAACACCAGGTTACTTTCAGCATTTCATAGATTAGACCCAAATTTAGAAGTATGTGTAAACAGAGGCTGAAGGAAATGGCATTTTAAAATAGCCATAAAGCCATCTGTTTTAATTTACTCATGTTGAAATGACTAATTTTCTCTGAAGATTAAAAAAAATTGTTGCTGTAAAAGGGTGTGGGAATGATATGAGAGAGCATCCGTTCTTAACAATTGATCTTTCTAAATTATGTTTACTTTTCTTTTCAAAGATAATGGGAGCCTTTCAGTTTCCATAGGATAATGTCAGTTACATACATTTTAATCTCTTTTAAGTGACTTTTTAAAACCACACAGATCAACAGGGTAAGCAAGTAAAATCACCCATTGCCTACTGCACAATTAGAAGATAGAAAATACTACAAATGTATTCCGTGTACACCTATGTGAGGAGTTAAACATCAGAGACCGGCAGCCTTGTCCTGGAGCCCACAGTTGGACCAGGGCTGTAGGGGTTGCAGAATCTAGAAGCCAGTGCAGCAGAGTCAGGGTTGTAGTCATGCAGGAGCAAGGGTCACCCGTGAGGACACATCCAGACCTCTGTCCTTCCCGCAAGAATTCTCTGAGTTGCCGTG
The DNA here is from genome assembly GCF_019320065.1 of Cervus canadensis. Lineage (NCBI taxonomy): Eukaryota > Metazoa > Chordata > Mammalia > Artiodactyla > Cervidae > Cervus > Cervus canadensis. Next base: position 7,378,410 of record NC_057410.1, read on the forward strand.
TGGGGTGGTAGCAGAGTTCTGGCTCCTGAGGAAGGAGGGCAGTGTGGTGGGCAAAAGAAAGGGGCCTAAAGTCTATAGGGTGAGACAGGGCACCCTTGGGAAGATTTCACTTCTACAAAAGAGGGGAGATCTTCAAGAGATGGTCCTTATAGGCTTTGTGAAGAAAGGAGGAAAGCATCGAAGATAAGGACCCCAATGAAACAATATCAAAGAACCAGCAGAAGAGAGATTACCTCCTTCACAAAGTAATCCCCATTTAATAAAGAAACTGCTCTTTTTCTTGACATAACAGAAAGAGTCCTCTTGAAATAAGAAGCCCCCTGTAAATACAAAATTAAGACTCTCTTTGCAATTTAAAGAGACCAGATGACTTTTTTTTTTTTGAGCGAGTGAATGGACTATAATATGCTGTACGTCTAGCCCTGGTCTCATGAATCATTCATAGAAGGGAATGTTCATCCCCACCAAATATATTTTAAGCAACAATGGAAGACAAAAATGTAGTTGATTTGCTTCTCAGGAGTTCTACTTATTCAGTATATCAATTTTCATAGAGTAATGTAATAAATGTAGTTTGCTGAAAGCAAATCAACAATGTTGAGGTTAATCACAGAAAGATTATCTGTCTTGGCCATTTCTAGATTCAATTCATATTTGTATTTTTAGCTTCATGACTCCAATACAGAGATACTTGTTCACAAAAGTAGAGTATAGAAAATTGTCTTTAAAAATCTCATTATCAGCTATCTCAGAATAACATCACTTCACATATATTGTCCTGCAAGCCTTCACTTGTCAATAGTGATTTTAATTTATTCTCTTAAATTATGTAAATCCTTTTAGTTCAATTTAAATTAGCTCTGTTGTATTATTAAAATCTGCATTAAATCAATTTTTGATCCAGTTGTTACTGAAATCACATGAGAGTATTTGTTCATTGTTTGTTCACTACCCTACTTGCGGTTAATTGTAAGTTGCTCAGTACATTAGTCCTAAAATGCCTGTGGTACAGACTCCTGTAACGCAGGCTCCTGAACGCGGCATAGCTCTGACAGTTCTGACCTTGTGATGGTCAATTTTCCCTGTGCTTCCCTTTGATTCAGCTATCACAAGCTTTTGTTCTGACAACAAGCCTTAAAATCTTTTGACCTTGATTCTCAATAGAAATGAAAACAGAAACACCAAGGTAATTTTGAGCACTGAAACTTTGTCAGGGTGTTCAGTTGTAAAGTAGTCAACCAAAAAATCCAGAATGTATATCTTTATATATTTATATGTGTATATTAGATTAACCTATGACTCCATGTCCCCAGCTTGAAAATTTCTTCTTATTAGAAAGGCATTTTGTATTAGGAAGAAGAGAACATCATAATCCAGAATTAGTTACAGCAAATTATCTAAACTCTCTGTACCTCTCAGTTGTATCTGACTCTTTTCAACTCCAGGGACTGTAGCCTGCCAGGCTCCTCTGTCCGTGGAATTCTCCGGGCAAGAATTCTGGAGTGAATAGCCATTCGCTTCTCCAGGGGATCTCCCTGACCCAGTCATCAAACCCAGGTCTCCTCCATTGCAGAAGGATCCTTTACCGTCTGAGCCACCAGAGAAGTCCCTACTCTATCTACGGTAGATGAAATGATACACACTGTACCTCACCAAAATGAGGTTATCAAGATGAGAGATGAAATGACATAAAAATTCAAGGAACTGTTTTGTGAATTTCAATGTAAATAATGTAATAATGCAAGTGGTATTAACTGATGCCTAAGATTTTGTTGAAGCTCAGATTCTGAGTTTATTTATTATTCTATCATGAAGCAAGACTTACTCAATTCAATCTAAAACTAATTAGTCATTTGAGGAGAATGAAAATTTTCACCTAGTTCATCATCCTATTTCAAAGACATCTTGAATAGGCAGCATATGTAAATTATTCATGGAGATACTCTACTAGCCCACTAAAACTTCCATTGATGAGCACTTTTTATTTCTTTCAATTGCTTAAAACTTGCTTAGATGTTTCATTTCCAGCTGGAAATGCAAGAACATTTTCTCAGAGTAGCACATACTTTTCTGTATTTAAAGAAAAAAGCCTCATTAGTTCAGTTCAGTTCAGTTGCTCAGTCATGTCTGACTCTTTGCAACCCCATGGACCGTAGCATGCCAGGCCTCCCTGTCCAAAAAGAGCCTCACATTCAGTTATAATCCTATGTACAAGCAAGGAGATGATCTTTATAGTTGCCTCAAGTTCTATAACTTTGATTCTTTTTGTCCAGAAGGTCATTCCATGTCTTCTTAGCCTTATAATATTTGGTCAATTCAAATTTTTTGTGAAGATAAAAGATCTGTCCTTTATCTGCAAATCAAAACAATGGGATACCACCTCACACCTGTCAGAATGGCTATTGTCAAAAAGACTGCAAAAAATAAATATTGGAAAGGTGTAGAAAAAAGGGAACCCTTGCACACTATTGGCGGGAGTGTAACTTGGGGCAGCCACTATGGAATACCAATAGCCAAGTTGGAAGTTCCTCAAAAATCTAAAAATAGAACTATCATATGACTCAGCAGTTCCACTCCTGGGTATATACTCAGAAAAAAGCAAAACAACTAATTTGATAAGATACATGTACCCCAATGTTCATAGCAGCAATATTTACAATAGCCAAGTTGTGAAAGCAAACCAAGTGTTCATCAACAGATGACTGGATTAAGAAGATGTTGTATTTATAAACAATGGAATATTACTCAATTGCAAAAAGAATGAAATACTTCCATTTTCAACAGTGTGGGTAGACCTAGAGAATATTATGCTTAATGAAAACAGAGAAAAACAATGTATTATTATGATATCACTTTTATGTGGAATCTAAATAATACAAATGAATGTGTATGTAAAATAGAAACATATTCACAGATGTAGAAAAAAAACACTTGTGGTTACAAAAAGGGAGAGCGGAGTGTGGAAGAGTATGAGATTAACCAAAAACAAACTACTATGGTAGGCAATTAATAAGCAACAAGGATATACTATATAGCACAGGAAATGATAGTCATTATTTTGTAGTAATTTATAATGGATTATAACCTGCAAAAATACTGAATCACTATGATGTGCACCTAAAATATTATGAATCAACTATACTTCAATAAAAATCAATTTATTACAAGTTTTATACAGTAACTTAATTTGTCCTATCCACGATAAATCCTATGAAGTTTACTCCAAAGCACATTTTAGTTTCCAGACTTTCCAAAAGAAAAGTGAATATGAAATTAATTCTAACACAAAGGAAAATTATCCCACCCACTTTTGACTAACATATTAAAATATATTTTAAGCAAAGAAGCAATTTGATCTTTCTGTCACAGTCTAACAAGAAAGAGAATTTGTCATTTTGTTCATAATTCTTTCATCCTATTGAACATCAACTATATTTTAAAACATATAATAAATAATAGAATATATATTAAATATATTCATGCCATATGGAAAAATGCTAACACTTTCTCTCAACAGCCCAGGGAAACTTTCAGTAGCAATGTTTCTGTAATAGAGGAAAGCAATTCCAAATTGTTTGATCTTTTGGTGAAGAGCTCTATTGTGCTTCTGTGAAATAATACAGAAGAACAATTTGAAAGATGAACACAAATCATAAAAAGCTGGTTACAAGTATTCCCTTCCTCCTCTTCCTACACCATAACTGAAGAAAGCTTTTCTTTCTCTAAGATCTCCTGTGCTACATCGTATAGCTACACATTTCTGTGTTATGCTTTTGATAAGAGTATGTTTTCCCTGAATCTCCCTTCTGAACTCCCTCATTTAATATATTGAGGTTTTCACTCCACTTTCCTAAAATATCATAAATTTAAAAACAAATTGTGAACTCTAGGTAACATGTACCAAAGATGAGAACATAGGATTTAACTGATTCTTGGCCATTGACTAGCTGGGTGGCCTCAGACCTCAGTCTCTTCATCTGCCAAGTATAAATGTTAATACCTTATCTTCATAAAGACAGGCAGCTGTGCCAAATCAATTCCCAAATTCTTTCTAACTTTCTAAGTTGTTTTGCTCTCTTGTTTCTAGATTCTCTGTGATGCTAAGTAAAAGATATCCCCTGACTACATTAAACTGGGTATGCCAAATATTTCTGTGGAGTGAGGTTGAGGATTAATCCTTTTCTAGTATAAGCCCTTCCAGAGTCTCCGTTGGTTAGATCTTTGCATGCATGTTTAATTCAGTGCTTTGGCTCTCCAAGTTTTGAGCTTTCTCTAGAGGAATGTTCTATAAAAGGTAATTATTTGTTTAATTGTATGACTATAAGGCGTATGCAATATAACAGCTATTAATTAGTATTCATGGCTCCAAATTATGAGGAATGGATTACTTTCCTGAATTATGCTAAAATTTTGATTAATGATACAAGGGATGGGATGGGGGATACATAAAGAAACAATGCACTAAGAGACAATAGAATCAATCAAATCACCATTAAATGCAGCAGATCAAAGTAGCTTATTCCTATACCTCTTATTCTTTACGTGTATCAGTTCAGTTCAGTTCAGTCGCTCAGTCGTGTCCGACTCTTTGCGACCCCGTGAATCGCAGCACGCCAGGCCTCCCTGTCCATCACCAACTCCCGGAGTTCACTCAAACTCGTGCCCATCGAGTCGGTGACGCCATCCAGCCATGTGTATGGATTGGGGGATTCACTTAGAAATTATGTGACATTAGGAAAGTGTTTTTGAGATGCACTCTCAGCCACAGTATTACATTTTTTCCGTGAAGAGATCTCTTATCATAGAACTAGATTAGTCAGAAAAGAGAACGTCAGATACATCACTGTTTATTTTCCTGCTGGACTGACGCACCACAAAACACCCTGCAGTGTGTTCACTTGGTCAGAGGACCACATGTCCCTTCTGGTCTTCTCTTTGAGTAAGTGTATCTTTTCTAAGACTTTCATTTTGTGTGTATACCTCAGAAGTTTCTGGGCTGCTGGGATTTTTATCTGAGCTCTTTAGGCCTGTGATGATGAACTAATCTCTTTCTATTCTCTCCCTGTTCCTCCCCCTGCCTCCATCAACCCCTATTCAAGCTACCCCTAGTCATGAGCATTATTGTGTCTGTCTGCTTTCTTTCCACCATTTTATTTTTGTTTCTTAATTTCTATTAGAGTCTATCTCAGAAGCCTTCAACTCACACCTTTAAGGAGAGTGCATATTTTCTGTGTTTACCTACAGTGCCCACACTGACTCTTCTTGCTGTTCTCTTGCCTGCCCCAGACACTAAAACTTCGTTTAAGCAAATGAAGCTTCTGGTCCCAGGAAGAACAGGGAAGATGACTCTCATTTTCCCCAGCTTCAGGTCTCGCTCCATCTCTCTCCATCCACATGGCCCTCTTGCCAAGCAGAAACCCCGCCTACGCTTGACTGTTCCTGTAACTCGGGCTCCAGAGAGGCCTTCCTATGGGGCATCAGTACTTCCATATCTCCTTGAAGAACTCCAGACATGACGTCCTTTCACTCTCCTTTTATTCTATTCCTCAGCAAAGCCTACTCACCTTTCTTGAATCCCAGTCCCTCAGACTCCTGACTGCTTTCCTGATCAAATTTGATAAATATAATTCCTTCTAAGGTTTCAGTGGTTCATAATGACTTGATTATTCATCTTTTGCATTTTAATAGTAACCTGCACCTCTTGGCCCTGAAGATGATGGCCCAGCCTCAAATTAACAGGAAGGACACTGAGGTGATGATGATGGAGATGAGCGTCAGTGTGTGCAAGTGGGAAGATAATCATGTGAGTCTTCTCAAAATGTAAGTCCCTTCAAGATATATGAACTGCATTATCTTATAGAGAAGGTTTCATGTAATATTTCTGATGGTACTGTACACTTGCATATTTGCAAAGTTTTATTGATAAAATGTATCATTATAAGAATATGAATAATAGATGAATTGTTAATAACAGAGGCACCTAGATAAAACATCCTCTATGTTACTAAGCATTACTTAACTTTTTAACAAAGAAAAAGCTGAGCAATTGAGGCAAATAATGTTTCCTTTCTCTGAATGGGCCTTAGGAGAAAATAAGATAATTACGTGTAATCAAACATCATCCTTCATTCCTAGCTTCCCTCCTGATAGCGTAGGCTTTGGGGACAGAGACTAGAAGGAGGTTTTGGTTGTTGTTGTCATCGTCATTTTAAAGTGATCCCTAATGGTGGAAATTCCAGGCACCGTGCTAGACTATGCAGGAAAAAATCAGGGGGTTTTAGCAGCGTCCTTTAGGCATCCTGAAGATAGTTCATCTCATTACCAATAGGAAGGCTCAGTCATCGTGAGCCACATTTCCCAGATAGATGAGTTCTGGCAGAAGAGGAGATGGTGGTCGCAGCCTTGCTGCAGGCCAATTAGGAAAGGGACAGATGTCTCCTGTGGCTGTGAAATATGGGCCCCACATGGTGGCCTCCTCGACCTGAGAGATTTAAGCGGGAACACACACAGCTTGAGTGTTATGTTCGGAGGCGTGACAAACTTCTATGCCACAATATCACAGAGATTAACACACCTGAACCTGCTGTTCAGAGAAGGAAAGGAGGAGTCAAAGGTCTTTGAAGACCCAGGCCCTGAGGTACCACAGTCCCAGTGCTGAGTGAGGAGGTCTCAGCCCAGTGGCTTTTGGAAGTGATCTAAGCAGGCCAATAGGGGTTCTTTGCTAAGGGTAAAAGCAGCATCTCAATTACACAGCCTTTGGAATTTTTCCAAGCTCTTCTGGGGTTTGCAGTTTCTAGTGGGAAGAACAGTAATTTAGTTTAATATCATGCAGCTTCTCATCACACAGACTTCCTAGTTGCTATGCATTGTCACTAATTTCAAAGACTTAATTGACCGTCCATGGTTGTATTCCCCCCCTCCCTCCAAAATGCTTGCCTTCTGCTCTCTGCAACCTTTGCTGCTTATAAACAAACTCCCAAATCCCCTCTCTCTCCATAGATTGAGGTTGTGTCAAATACTACACAAGAAAAATCTGAAAGAATTAAGAGTTCTCCAGAGAAAGAGAACTAATAGGAAGTGTAGACAAAGAGGTTTCTTTTAAGGAGTTGGCTCATACATTGATGGGGTCTGACGAGCCCAGAATCTGCAGTCTGGGTTGATAGGCAGGAGACTCAGGAAACCAGTGGTGTAAGACATCCAAAGCCATCTGCAGGAGAATTCACTCTTGCTCAAGAGGAGGCTGGGTTTTTTTGTTCTATTCAAGTGTTGAACTGATTGGATGAGGCCCACTCCCGTCAAAGAAGCAATTTGCTTTTTCATCATTCACCAATTTAAATGTTAATCCCATCCAACAACAGTCTCCTGCTGACACACAAAATTAACCATCACAATGAAGAAAAAGAAAAAATAGTTCTTTTTAAAAAATGTTTTCCTTCATTTTCCCCCTGTCTTTCCCTTAATGGCACCTGGCTTTCCCACAATGAAACTGCTCTCCTTGGAACTCTTCTTTGGAGATAAGCCATCCCCCTACACACCATGGCCGTGGAACTTAGAACAATGCTGTCATTCTCTTAGCCCCCCAGTGTCACTTCCAGGCTCTTTTCCTCCCTCTTTTTGCAGAAAGCCACCTTTCTTCAAGCTGGTGTGTATAGGTGTGTACCGGTGTGTTTATAGGTTATGTGTGTATAGGTTATATGTATATAGGTGTTCATAGGTGTATTTATAGGTTATGACGTGTATAGGTGTATAGGTGTGTTTATAGGTTATGACATCTACAATCATGGCTGTCGCATCACCGTCAATTTCCTGCTGGTCAACCCCTTACATTTATGGAGGGTTCTCACACTGAACTCACAGTATTTCCTCTTCAACTCAGTTCTGTCATAGAGTTGATCTCACTTCCCAAGGCACTGACTTATCCTTAAAAAAAGTTTCTTCACCAGTTTGCCACCCCAGAGGACTCCATCCCTCTTTAGTAATCCAACCTACATCCCAGGCCCAACCTTCCCATTGAGCCCTTAAACTGAATTCATTCTCTTTCCTTCACCTCCATTACCCAAATCACAAGAACTACTTTCTACTGTCAAGTAAAAGTACCCAGTGGGAACGACACTTCGGTAAAGAGTACGAAGCAGGTGGAGAATAGAACAGAGCAAGGATGGAGTAAGCAGGAAATTGTCTGCAAATCGGACTAGTTACCCTCTGGTCAGTCTGCTACTCGTGAATCAGTTCTCCTCACTTCCTCCAAAACACTGATTCGGTGTTGTTATACCCTATACAAAATGCTTCAGTGATTTAATAGACAAGTCCTCAATCCTCACCATGGTGCACAGGGGGCTTTATGATCAAAATTCTTCATAAGTCTTCAATACTCAGTGCCTGCTCTTCAGTCACTCAGTCGTGTCCAACTCTTTGCAACCCCACAGGCCAGCATGCCAGGCTTCCCTGTCCTTCACCATCTCCCAGAGTTTACTCAAACTCATGTCCATTGAGTCAGTGATGTCATCCAACTATCTCATCCTCTGTCATCTCCTTCTCCTCCTGCCTTCAGTCTTTTCCTGCATCAGGATCTTTTCCAATGAGTTGGCTCTTCCCATCAGGTGGCCAAAGTATTGGAGCTTCAGCTTCAGCATCAGTCCTTCCAATGACTATTCAGGGTTGATTTCCTTTAGGATTGACTGATTTGATCTCCTTGCAGTCCAAGGGACTCTCTCAAGAGTCTTCTCCAATAGCACAGTTTGAAGGCATCAATTCCTCAGCATTCAGCCTTTTTTATTGTCCAACTCTCACATGACAACTGGAAAAACCATAGCTTAGCCTGCGTATGTACTCTGCTGCAGATTCAGTGATAAAGACTTTCTGATTCCATAATTAAACTCTCCTTTCTTAGACCTCACTCCTTCGCATGTTATTCCCCATGTCTGGAGTCTCTTCTGTCTTTATACTTCTGTTTATCCAGCAAACTCCTCCTTATCCTATAAAGACTAAGGCCAGGGGCTTCTTGTTGGATCAGTTTTTCCTGCAGCCCTCCCTCTGGAGCAGAGTCACTCTCATAATTCCCTCTAGATCCTACCCTTCCCAGCTTAGGTCCTGTCGTTTTGTGTTGCAGTTATTTGTTTGTCTCTGCGCAAGTCCTTTCCCCCATAGCCTGAGTCTCCTGAGGGCAAGGTCTGTGTCCTTCTCAACCCTCAGTTCTTCACACAGTAAATGAATGTAAAGTCAACTTAGAATGAAAGCTGGCCACCAACATCGCCGGAAGACTCAGAGGCTCCCCAGCCGTTGAAAGTTGTCCTTGGACTTTTTGTCCTGTTCCTTCTTATTCTGGTTTGTTGTCTTTCTGGCTTCTGATGTCCTTCGATACATCCCTCATCTCCCACTCTGTTTTCCCTCTGGACATACAACAGAACTTAGGTCTCTAAGCTGCTTAGGGCAGCAATTTTAAACCTCTGTGTCCTAAATATGTTGACTCTTGGAACAAAAAGAGAGGATGAGATGAAGTTACAGTGAGCTTGCTGGGAACGCAGAATTAATACCACATGCACAATATGCATGAATCTCAAAAATCCCAACACTGAGGCACACAGATGGATGCAAAGATGTGCTTGGTCACTTAGTCATGTCCAACCCTTTGTAACCCCATGGACTGTAGCTCGCCAGGTTCCTCTGTCCATGGGGATTCTCCAGACAAGAATACTGGAGTGGCTTACATGTTCTCCTCCAGGGTATCTTCCCAACCCAGGGATCAAACCCAGGTCTCCCTTATTGCAGGCAGATTCTTTACTATCTGAGCCACCAGGGAAGCCCATGAATACTGGAGTGGATAGCCTATCCCTTCTCCAGGGGAACTTCCTGACCCAGGAATCGAACCAGGGTCTCCTGCATTGCAGTCTGAGATGTACATACATAAACTAATTGATGCTTTTAGAAGTTGGGATGGTGGTTCTTTAGGGTTCTTCAGGAGTGAGGTGAGTTGAAAATGAGTTGAAAGGAACACAGGTAAGGAGGTCACTGGGGTGCTTTTTTATTTCTCTGTTTCTTCATCTACAGGTTCATTTTGTGAACATTTATCTGTACAGTTATGATCTGTGCTTTTCTGTATTATATAATACACATTTCTGGTCAGAGTCAGGGTCCGCCTTCTCGGCTGCACCCGCTGGGGATGCGGTGGATTTCAGCCTTCCCGTAGACTGGAAGAATCTGCTTAAAACAGCCTGCCTTGCAGACGCTGGGCTGGAGGAGGCCGGCTTCTGGCGCGACGTCGCAAGGCCAGGAGTCAACAGCCCGAGAGCCGGGCCGAGCCGGGAGCGCGGGCCCGCGGCCGCAGTTCCCGGGGCGTCTGCAGGCGCGAGCACGTCGTGACCCGGCGCTGTCATGGTTCGTCCGCTAAACTGCATCGTCGCTGTGTCCCAGAACATGGGCATCGGCAAGGACGGGAACCTGCCCTGGCCTCCACTCAGAAATGAATTCAGGTATTTCCAAAGAATGACTACAGTCTCTTCAGTAGAAGGTAAACAGAATTTGGTGATTATGGGTAGGAAGACCTGGTTCTCCATTCCAGAGAAGAATCGACCTTTAAAGGACAGAATTAATATAGTTCTCAGTAGAGAACTCAAGGACCCTCCAAAGGGAGCTCATTTTCTTGCCAAAAGTCTGGATGATGCCTTAGAACTTATTGAAGATCCAGAATTAACAAATAAAGTAGACATGGTTTGGATAGTGGGAGGCAGTTCTGTTTATAAGGAAGCCATGAACAAGCCAGGCCATCTTAGACTATTTGTGACAAGGATCATGCAAGAATTTGAAAGTGATACGTTTTTCCCAGAAATTGATTTTGAAAAATATAAACTTCTTCCAGAATACCCAGGATGTCCAGGAGGAAAAAGGCATTAAGTACAAATTTGAAGTATATGAAAAGAACAATTAATGTGAAAATGTTTTCCGATCTATTTCAAGCCTTTCTCCCCCCCAAAAAAACTGTATATTTTTTGTTGTAGAGACTTTGTTCACTTTAGATCTATTACTTCTAATCAATGTACTTTTATTCCCTATTCATCTTTTTTTTATTAATTATTATTGGAGTATACTTGCTTTACAATCTTGTTAGTTTCTGCTGTAGAGCAAAGTGAATAAGCTATACATATACATATATCCCCTCTATCAAGACAGCCCGAAGTGGAAGGGTCCCCTGGTGGCTAGAGTTGAAACCATATTCTGTAGAGCTAGGGAGTAAGTCCAAAGGTCAGAAATGGACCCTAAACAGGAAAACTAGCATTCAGTTATTAAATTAGATCAAAAGGGGGACTAAGAATTACTCCATATAGATCACACTACTGAAAAAACTTCTGTTCACTCAGACCATTCCACAAGGATAGTGATGAACAGCTACAACACTACCTTTTGATGGTTAAGAGAACGTCTGAGACCTTTAAAAACTTTGTTTCTGAACTTCAGTGAGATTTCACAGGATGTTACAATGATAGAAGAAGAATTGGCTGCTCTTTACAAAAAAGGATAATCTAAAATCAAGCATAATGGCTGAAATTTTAAAAGGTAATAAATTGAGAATAAATGTTGCTAGAAACCAAAATTAGTAAGTTAGAAACTAAACATCACAGAATTAAAAAATGAAGACTAAACCATGTTTTACCCATCTTGTTAGCAAAGATTTAGATTACTAATATAAAAAAATAGCATTTTCTGCCTTATAAATTGGTACAACCTTTTTAGTGTGTAAGTCAGCAATATCAATTAAAATTCAAAATATTCTGGGTTTGGACCCAGGACTTCCACTTCTAAAAATTATTCCTGAACAAAGAGATGGGCCCAAGAATATTTGTTGCAAAATTTTGTTTTAAACTTAGAAAGAACCCAAATGTTGATTAATAAAATGATTTAATATGTCTATAAAATGTAACATGTGCAGCAGTAAAAAAAGGATGACTGAAAAATGCCAAAAACTGCTAAGAAGCAACTTATGTATCAACTCAAAATGTTTAATAAATGTTAATGTGTGGGAAAAAAAAAATAATACACATTTCTGTATTATACAATATACAACACAGAATGTCTTGTTATGTTAAAATAGTGTTAAAATTTTAATACCACAATGGGAAATCCTTTTTAATTAATTAGTTTATTGATTTACTTTTGGCCACACTGGGTCTTGATTGCTGTGTGTGGGCTTTCTCTAGTTGCGGTGAGCAGGGACTCCTCTCTAATTGAGGCGCACGGGCTTCTCATTGCGACGGCTTCTCTTGTTCCGGAGCACCGGCTCTAGGCAAGCAGAGGAGTTGCAGCTCCTGAGCTTAGCTACCCCGTGGAAGGTGGGCTCTTTCTGGACCAGGGGTCGAACAAGTGTCCCCTGCATTGCAAGGCAGATTCTTTGCATTGCAAAGGTCCAGATCTCACTGGACCACCAGGGAGATAATTTTATACCCAGGAGAAGAGGAAGAAGTTTTCAAGTCTGACAATACAATCTTTTATCAAGAATGTGCAAACATGAGAACTCTTTGTTTTTAGAAGTGTCGACTGGCAAAAGATCTTTGGAAAGCAATTTAGCATTATCCCGTAAGGCTGTAAATATGCATATCCTATAACTCAGTAATTCCATATCTAAGCCACAGGAATTCTTGCTTATCTGTATCAGAAAGCGTGTAAAAAAAATAAACATAGAAGCATTGTTCATGAATAAAAACATAAGGAAAAGCAAAAAAAGACAGAAAAGAAACAATTAGAATGATCCACTATCAAGGAAATGAATAAATAAGTGGCTTCATAGTCACACAACAAGACAGTGAAAATAAAATAATACAAGTACTCACATCAATAGAGTAATATTTTGAGAGACAAAATGGTAAATGAAAAATAGTCTCAAGAGACTACATGCAATCCAATGTTTATAAAGCCTCCAGACTAGCAAAATAATGTATACAGATGTGATGAAGCCATAAAAGAACGCAGAAGCACAGTAAACATACAGTCTAGAAGAGTGATTGCCTCTGGGATGGGGGAGGGAGATGCAGCGGAGGGTGTCAGGGAGCCGCCTTAGGAATGTCCCTGGCTAACTCTCAGGTCAAGGAACGGGTTACTATTGTGCTGTGTAACTTGCTTGTGTGTTATCTGTATTCATGTAGGCATATAGATATCAACCAAAGAAAAATTTATCTGCCTTCCTTTTCGGTATGAGTACATCTCTTACCTGATCTCCTTTATAAACACTCATTAAAGGAAAAACTGATTATGTTAATAACAACAAAGCCTTTTTTTCCTAAAGCACAAAGCAAAAAAGAGCTGTGAGCTAATAAAAGCTATCTACCCATTTCTGGTCAAGGCTATGGTTTTTCCAGTGGTCATGTATGGATGTGAGAGTTGGACTGTGAAGAAAGCTGAGGGCCAAAAAATTGATGCTTTTGAACTGTGGTGTTGGAGAAGACTCTTGAGAGTCCGTTGGACTGCAAGGAGATCCAACCAGTCCATCCTGAAGGAGATCCGTCCTGGGTGTTCATTGGAAGGACTGATGCTGAAGCTGAAACTCCAGTACTTTGGCCACCTCATGTGAAGAGTTGACTCACTGGAAAAGACCCTGATGCTGGGAAGGATTGGGGGCAGGAGGAGAAGGGGATGACAGAGGGTGAGATGGCTGGATGGCGTCACCGACTCCATGGGCATGAGTTTGAGTAAACTCCGAGAGCTGGTGATGGACAGGGAGGCCTGGCATGCTGCGATTCATGGGGTCGCAAAGAGTCCGACACGACTGAGCGACTGAACTGAACTGACCCATTTCTGAGAGAGAGAAAGTGGGCGGAGGGGGTTGCTGAGGAAGCATGGCAGAGGAAACAGTGGCCAAAATGTATCCTTTGAGAATAAAGGCACAAAGCTGGGAGAGGTGGAGCTCTACAGAGCCCGTGGGGAGACCCTGGCTCCAGGAACTGTGATAGAGATGGGAGTGAGAAGGTGGAGCAGAAGTCAAGGAGGTTATTTGAAGATTGCTATATAAAAGTCTAATCCACTCAACGTCCCTCCACTGACCCAGGTAGAAAATTCCTGGATGGAAAAATCACATACTCTTGGCAAATGCTGCTTCTTGGTGAAAGGGGCTCAGGTTAGATTTTAGTACTTCTTTCAAGGGGAGCTGGGACCTCCAGAGCCTTTCTGAAGGTCTGCAGGCAGAAACATTTCAGTTTTCTGTTCCCAGGGAAAGGCTTCAGTTGAATCTGTTATCATTTGCCCATCTACTGTCCTGCTTTCAGAATGCTGTTGCTATTTTCTCTTCTTAGCCCTTGGGTTTTTGCCCTTTTATTAAATTCCTTTATCATGATGAAGGGGCGGGAGCAAGGTGGCAGGAGATTTCAGGCAAACTTGAATATCCAGTCCCCTGTTAACCAAAGTCTCTGTAAATTTTACCACAAGAAAAATAAGGAATATTTAATCAAATTAAGTTGAGGAGATAAAATGTTTGTGTACACGTTTAGTGGGTTGTTAAAAATGAAACGGAACTGAAAATATTAGGGTATATCTTATGTAGCAAGAGTAAGTACTGTTTCTTGAAATGTGTGTATTATTTAAATGTGGTTCTTATTGTGGGTATGATTTTTTTTTCAGTTTGAAAAGCTCTCACTTAAATATAGCTCTCAAAGGCCAGAATGGGGCTTCCGGGTTCAGAGACGCTGACAGTTTTCTGGATCATGGGGCTGGAAAATAGCTAGCCACATACTAGTTCTAAATCAACTGCTGAATTCTTGAGGATCAGCCCTGTGAGAGGAGAGCTGAGTGCTCAGGGATGAGGTTCAGTAATTTCTTACAGTGTGCGTGCATGCCTGGTCACTTCAGTCACGTCCAACTATTTGCAACCCAATGGACTGTAGCCCGCCAGATTCCTCTGTCCAGGGAATTCTCTACTCAAGAATACTGGAGTGGGATGCCATTTCCTTCTCCAGGGGATCTTCCCGACCCAGGGATTGAACCTACATCTCTTACGTCTCCTGCATTGACAGGCAGGTTCTTTACCACTAGTGCCACCTAGGAGGCCCTTCTTATAGTATATCCTCTTGTAAAAATCACTATTCATAAATGAATAACTTGGCAACCATGCATGCATGCATTGGAGAAGGAAATGGCAACCCACTCTAGTATTCTTGCCTGGAGAATCCCAGGGACAGAGGAGCCTGGTGGGCTGCCGTCTATGGGGTTGCACAGAGTTGGACATGACTAAGGTGACTTAGCAGCAGTAGCAAACACATAAAAGAGCAAACAAAATTTTTTAAAGTTTGCTGATTTTCTACAATGTGGGCAGGCACTGCCTTAGGGTTTTACTGAGAGAACCAAAGAACTGTCCTAAGAAGGAAAATTGTTGTTGTGTGACTAAGTCGTGTCTGACTCTGATGTGACCCAGTGGACTGTAGCCCACCAGGCTTCTCTGTCCATGGGACTCAGGCAAGAATACTAGAGTGGGTTGCCACTTCCTTCTCCAGGGGATCTTCCCTACCCGGGGATAGAACCCAGGTCTCCTGCATTGGCAGGCAGATTCTTCACCACTGAGCCACAAAGGAGGCCCAAGAAAGAAAATGCTACATCATTAAAAGTCTAAGGTTGGGACAGTGGAAAAAACAGTTCTATATGATGATCTTAGTATGTTCTAGAGATACAAAAAACCAGAGGGATGTTATGTATGTATAAAATTTAATTTATTCTATTTCATTGAGCCAGGCTGAAATGAGAATCACATGCAATCATTCAGGGAAAGTACTTTGAAAATGAAAAAAAGTAATATACAATTTTAATGTAAGGTAAAACCTCAGATATCTGTGGTCCCTTATGGTGTGGGGAATGTAAGGATGTTTTTTATCACACAATGAGTAGGAGGGGACATTTGCAGGGTTATATTTATGCTTTCATATTTTGGGATGGAATATTTTCCAGCTGTCAGAAATGCTGAAAGGTCAGCACAGCCAGCTACAGAGTTTGTTACTAACTAAGCTGTTTTTCACATCTTCTGTATGATGCTAGTTTACTCATTGTCCTTCTTTCTGGGTGACCGTAGATAATTGATGCTTTCTCACCTTACTTTCCACATTGGTGATTATAGATATACAGACATGGAATTACAGGTGTTGAGCCAGCAATGGAAGATTCCTTTCAGTGCTAACTGTCTGTGTCAATCCTCTACCAACCTAGTGACCTGGGCCCATTTTCCCCTTGAACTCGTTAATCAAGTCCTTTCCATGAACCCACCCTCAAATCAGTTTAACTGTGACAGCCACCCTGAGACATGATCCTTCCCACGGCTCCCAGATCAAAAGAGAACAATCTCTACGGGAAAGTATTTCTGGCCACTTCCAGAAAGCAGTCATTGGCACAATGTAGTGCTCAAATAACGTGAGAAAAACCAATCCACATACCACTACATTTTACTTGTTGATTTTAGAAGAACTAAAATCTGTGCCTGCAGCAGAGGAAAGACTCCCATGAACACAGAAGTTGAGATCGTCAACTCTATCATGTACTGTACTTCTAAGTGCTGAGGTCAGGAAGGGAATGTTTGCATTGGTTTCTAGCAGACTATATGGCTTCATGAGATTGTTCTTGATCTCATTAAAAAAAGAAAAATCTATCTCTAACTGGGAAAAAGAAACAATTATAAAAATATTAAAGAAAATGTTGGAAATTCTAAAAAAAAAAAGAAAGATTGGGGATAGTGAAGGTTCTCCTAAGCAACAAACAACTCCAGCATTTTAAAAGAAAATGTTGTTAGATTTGACCCTATAAAAATTGATGTACAAAAAAATAAGAAAAATGTGTGTTGGTGTATATAAAAAATTAAAATACACTTTAAATATTTTGCGATTTTAGTTGTCATATATACCTCAAGAAAGCTGAAAAGATTAAAAGGCCAACCATTGATAGGGAGAATTCTGCCAATGTATTAATAAATAGACATTTAATATCTAGAAAATATAAAAGATTCTATGAGTTTAAAAAAATACACAAATAGGAAATAGAAAAAAGATGCAAAGATGCATAGCTAGAAAAAGAAGTAGCCATTAGCCTCTGAAAAGATATTCAGCTTGATAAAATCATGTAAAGATTATGTATTATTGGTCATCATCGTTGTTGTTCAGTCACTCAGTCATGTCCAACTCTTCACGACCCCATGGACTGCAGCACACCAGGCTTCCCTGTTCTTCACTGTCTCCCAGAGTTTGCTCAAACTCATGTCCGTTGAGTCTGTGATGCCACCCAGCCATCTCGCCCACTGTCATCCCCCTCTCCTCCCACCTTCAATCTTTCCAGCATCAGGGTCTTTTCAAATGAGTCAGTTCTTCGCATCAGGTGGCCAAAGTATTGGAGCTTCAGCATCAGTCCTTCCAATGAATATTCAGGATTGATTTCCTTTAGGATTGACTGGTTTGATCTTCTTGCAGTCCAAGGGATGCTCAAGAGTCTTCTCCATGGTTCAGAAGCATTAATCCTTTGGCACTCAGCCTTCTTTATGGTCCAACTCTCGCATCCATACATGACTACTGGAAAAACCATAGCTTTAACTAGACAGACCTTTGTTGGCAAAGTAATGTCCATGCTTTTTAATATGCTGTCTAGGTTTGTCACAGCTTTTCTTCCAAGGAGCAAGCGTTTTTTAATTTCATGGCTGCAGTTGCCATCTGCAACTGATTTTGGAGCCCAAGAAAATAAAGTCTGTCACTGTTCCCATTGTTTCCCCATCTATTTGCCATGAAGTGATGGGACCGGATACCATGATCTTAGTTTTTTGAATAGTGAGTTTTAATCCAGCTTTTTCACTCTCCTTTTTCACCTGCAGATGAAAGAGGCTCTTTAGTTCTTCTTCGCTTTTTGCATAAGGCTGGTGTCAACTGCATATCTGAGGTTATTGATATTTCTCCCTGCAATCTTGATTCCAGCTTGTGCTTCATCCAGCCTGCCATTTCACATGATGTACTCTGCATATGAGTTAAATAAGCAAGATGACAATATACAGCCTTGATGTACTCCTTTCCCAATTTGGAACCAGTTCATTGTTCCATGTCTTACTCTAACTGTTGCTTCTTGACCTGCCTACAGCTCTCTCAGGAGGCAGGTCAGGGGATCTGGTATTCCCATCTCTTTAAGAATTTCTCACAGTTTGTTGTGATCCACACAGTCAAAGGCTTTAGCATAGTCAGTGAAGCAGATGTTTTTCTGGAATGCTCTTGCTTTTTTTAATAGTCAACGGATGTTGGATCTGGGTCATCATAGGAGTAAAATTAAAAAATAGATATCAAGGATTGGCATATGGGGAGATAGACATTCAGATACAGTTGGTGTACTTTAAATTGCTACTGCCTATTTGCTGGATTATTAGTGGTTTCATTAAAATTTGCAGTTGCATTCTTGGACCCAGCAATCTACCACCAAGTATCTATTCAAAAGAACAATTCATACACATACATAAAAGTTTTACAAGTATGTTTATTTCTACGTTCTCTGAAATAGCAAGCATGGAATCTAAAAATAACAGAAAATATAAAAGACACTATGAGTTTAAAAAAGTTAAGTAAATAAATATATAATAGAATATACTTATACATTAAAATTTTGTACTTTATATAATGAAGTGCATACATAATCATATAAATAAGTTTAAATGTGTATAGTTATGTAAAATTATATATATCTGAATGAATTATGGTATATATATTTGAATATGCACAGTAATTAAAAGGAATGAAGAAAATTAATGTATACCAATGTGGAAAGAGCCCCAAGATGGACTGGGACTTTTGCAAAATGCAAGTTACATTAGAATGAGACAGAGGGCAGGGAGAGGAAACATTAACTCTTTAGCTACTCTGTAATAATGAGCATGTATCAGGAAGTATTGGTATGTTATTTACATAATTGTTATTAATAAATTTGAGAAAGAAATTAAAC
The DNA here is from genome assembly GCF_019320065.1 of Cervus canadensis. NCBI lineage: Eukaryota > Metazoa > Chordata > Mammalia > Artiodactyla > Cervidae > Cervus > Cervus canadensis. Next base: position 7,397,334 of record NC_057410.1, read on the forward strand.
AATGCGGGAAAGGAAAGAGAGGGGAAGGGGCGGGAGGGAGAGGAAAGGAAGGGACAGGAAGTAGAACTTCTGCATGCACGAGGCACGAAATCGTCAGGGTGAGAAGCACCTGGGCTCCTTAATGATGGTTTCCTCTAGAGAGACCTCATTGCCTTCACCTAAAGTTCTCTTTACAAGAGAAATAGAGCAGTCATTCATAGCCCAGTCTCAGGAACCAGGTTGTTGGGTTCAAATAAACCTCACCAGACGTATGATCTTGGTCCACTTACTAGGCCTATCTGTACCTCAGTGTTCTCATGTGGAAAGGAGAGGGGAAAAATAGCATCTACTACATGAAGTTCCTGTAAAGATTAAATAAATAAAATATCTTTGGCGCATCACTGATACACGGCAGACACCCAGTGAATGCAAGTTCTCACTACCGATACCGACGGGCATCCCCTCTATTTTTTGGCTGCGAATTATGTTGAAGAGCACTGCTCTCTTTTCTTGTCTAGAATACAGGGAGAGAAAGCTGTGTTGGAAACCCACCCAGATGTGAGTAGATCCAGGTGGGCAGCATGGCCCCTGGCATCATATAGCCTGAAGACCCAGTAGGTTAGGTTCTAAGGCAAAAAACAATCAATACCTACCTCGCATCATTGTAAGAGTTAAAAATAGTGTTTCTGTAGTGTTTAATAGTGCCTGTTAGTAAATGATTCTGTTCAGTTCACTCAGTCGTGTCCGGCTCTTTGCGTAAACGGTAGCTGTTATTAATCATGGTCTGAGACTACCTAAGCTGGTTTGTTTTAAAATTTGGAAAATCAGCTTCATTAGTAGCACTGTTAGCACAGAAACCTTGACCAAATATAAGTCTAAATGTTGGACTAAGAACCCAGAGTTCTAGAAAGAGAAAATTAGAAAATTTTGCCAACTTCCATGGTACCTTTTAAGAAGTTATTTAATCAAATGAAATAATTCATTAATGGTGATAGGGTCTGTAGCCAGAACACAGAACTACTCACTGTGATTATGCATGAACTTCATTTGAAATTCTCAGACTTCTCTTTTTATGTGTTCTATGAAGTCATTAAGCTGGAAATTTTCATGGGATTTTCACCTACTAGTTTTGGCTTGTTCTAGTTTCTAAAAGAGCTCCATGCCTATGTGCTAGCATTCCTGGGCCACCTGCATGATTTTATCCCTACTTTTTTGAACTTTACCAACAATTTCAGAGAGGTTGGGTAGGGTGGTTCTTATTCAAAATTTTCAATGATTGGTTGAAAGGAATAGCACTATATAGTTATTCCTTCCCTTATATCCCATAGTTATTTGTCTTATATTAACTCCAGTTGATTCCTCTTGCAAGTGACTATAGTGACACCCCAACTCCATCCTTCCAACAGGAAATGTCTCTGTCCAGTCTGAACCAGAGCATTTTAACCACTTAGGGTAATAGATGATTTTCTACCCTACATTATATTGACATGTCTTACCTCCTAGCTTATAAATGCCTTGAGGAATCAAAGTGTATTCATATAGCCTCATAAGCCTAATAAAACACTTTATGATAAATTATGATAGAAAAATAAGAAAGCCTATCCTAAGATTTTTTTAATCTCTAGGATAATTTAAAAATTAAGGACTATGATTTTAATTGTTAAAAAAATACCAATTTAATTTTTAAATACCAGTATGATTATACCAGTTATTATACTAATGGCTTACTTTTTATCCTGATATTATACTTTTCATCATAAGAACATTTTATTTTAAAGAAGTAATATTTTATTTTAAGGAAATAAGTTTATTAACATTTTATTTTAAAGAAATAATTTCATAAGATTAAAAAATTTTTTTCAATTTAATGGATTAGAAAAATCTAAATAGGTTAGCTCCTTTATAAAGATGTCTTGAAAATTTACGGATCAGTCTCATGCTATGGATGTATCATACATGTATAATATAAATATAGGGTTGACCCTAAGCAATATTTTTAAATTCCTTATAGTCTTAGACTTTTTATAAAAGCACTTTCTTTGAACACTTAATGTATATTATCTTGTTCAATCTTCACAGCAACTAAACCTAGAAGTAGAATATTCATGCATCTATCATTCATTCATTAAGTACTTTTTGAGACCCTACCAGATATCAGATATGGTACTGAGTGCATTAGAATAAAATAGTTGAGGGGTGGGAAGGAAGAAGGTACCCATCCTCATGGATCTTATGAAAGGAAGAGAGAGAGAACAAATAAACATCTAATAGAATATCAGGTAATAAATATTATCCCTTCCCTCCCCCAAAAGCATAAGGAGAAGGATTGGGGAGATGGTGGGGGTAATAGTTAATTCATATAAAATGTCCTAAAAGGTCTCTTTGAAGGGTTAACATTTGAGCAGAGACCTGAATAAAAACAGGGCAAAAATCACGCAGATAACCAGACAAGAAAAAATATTCTATGCAGAGAAAATCACAAGTGCAAATGTCCTGAGGTGAGAGCATTTTAGCTTAAAGTGAGGGTGGAAAGGCAGACAGAGGCCACACCCTACAGGGCCTCTTGAATCATAGCAAGAATCTTGAGAATTTTCTCTAAATGTGATAAGAAACAAGGGGTTCTGAGCAAGGAAATGACATAATCTTAATGACTTCTATACTAAACATATTAGTTACAGGTTGAGAATAGAATACTGGCTGGGACAAGAGTGGAGGCAGCACCCTGTTTTATTTTTTAACATGTAGGCATTGGGCTTTACTGAATGCTTTTTCTGCATTCATTGAAATGATCCATATGGTTTTTCTCCTTTAATTTACTTCATATAGAAAATTGCATTAAAGTGCATACTAACGTTAACCATCTAAACATACACAAATGAAACACTCTTGTTCATAATGAATTTTTAATTCATTACTCAATTCAGTTTCCTTCTAATTTATTCAGAATATTTTCTGTGTTTGTACATGAAGTGGGCCTATAATAATCTTTTCTTACATAGTACTTACCCAATTTTTTCTCAGGATTATACCAGTCTCATAAGTTGTGTAGTTATTGGAGAGAAAGTGAAAAGATCATTTGTGGCCAAATGGGACATACAGGAAGTTGGAATTGTGTTAATTTGCCAATGAGAATCTGATAAAGTTTTGAACTCTATCCTCTAACCAGATATGATGACGAGTCTTTAGAAAAGAAGACAGAAATAAAAGACAAAAAGAAGACAATAATAATATTGGTTGCAGTGGTATTTAAAGAGTTTTAATGAACCTCCCCCCCAAAAAAAATTTATGAAATTAACAACTGATTAATTTACAACTTTTCAGCAACCCATCGTACTCAAGCCACCAGCTAGTTTTGCAAGTTTCTAGAAGGACTTGAATACCCAAATCTAGTAAGAAAATGATTGATTGTAAATAAATTCCAGTCTTGTATTCTGAACAGCTCAAAGTACGATATATGGTGTATCTCACTGATACACCTCTTCTTACAGGTTAGGAATCTGAGGCCCAAAGAGGGCCTTAGATTACTTATCCAAGGCCACTCAGCTTAAACAATAGGGAGCCCCAATGGGAGACCTTATTGGATGCCAAGATAAGAAGGAAAGATGAGTGAAAGATGAGAACCAAGTTGCCAGTCTGATTCATTTTGGTGGTAAAGTTAACAAAGTCAGGAGGAGGAGCTGGTTAGGGTGTCTGAGGAAGAATTCAGTATGGAACTTGACAGGTTTATGCTGCTGGTGGAATATACTGATGGAAAAGTCAAGCACTCTGTTAAAAATAGAAATCTCAATCTTAGCAGAAGGGTTAGGGTCAAGACGGGAATTTGGAAAGTCTCAACTTAAAGCTGAACAGTGAGAGCAAGTGAAATGCAGAACAAATATTCTGAAAACAAATTATAATTATCCTCTCTGAGGTTGCGGGTGGATAAAAGGATAGTGTAAGCATACATAATTGTTCTTTGGTTAGCAAAAAACATTAAGGCGTTGTCTTTCTGAAATAAGCCAATAATTGAACCTCAATTATCATCATATTGTAAAAAGAGTTTAGTTGCTATTTCCTAAAGGCTATATATGTGACAGTCTGTTTCCTTCCTGAAATAAGCCAATAATTGAACCTCAGTTATCATCATATCGTAAAGAGAGTTAGTTGCTCTTTCCTAAAGGCTGTATAGGTGAGAGTCTGTTTCCTATGGGCTGTGTTCCTCAACGTGAGTCTGGTTTCCCCATTAGAAGCATGAGGAAATGTTGACTTCACTCAGCTCCACTCCTCTTTCTTCAAAGGCTCCCCTTTGGCCAAACTTGTTTCAGCTTGGAAATGGCTCTAGAATGATGGAAATCTGTCCCCATACCTCTTCCAGCTTCCTTTTTTGGCTTTAATGCTTCCAGAACAATCTGTGGATGTTTTAGAAGCACAAGACAGTATTAGTTTTAATTTACTGTTTATTTTATTTTGGCTTCCCTGGTGGCTAAGTTGGTAAAGAATCTGCCTGCAACGCAGGAGACCCAGGTTCAATCCCTGGGTGGGGAAAATCCCTGGAGAATGTAATGGCTACCCACTCCAGTATTCTTGCCTGGAGAATTCCATGGACAGAGGAGCCGGGCAGGCTACAGTCCATGGGGTCCCAAAGAGCTGGAGACGACTGAGCAGCTAACATTTTCACTTTTCACTATTTATTTACTTAGATTTCTCTACATGTCAGTGGGTGTGGTGGTTAAAATCAGCTCAGCAAAGTTCCTGTTGAGCATCTGGGTGACAGCTGCTGTGTTTGGGGACAGGATGGAGGTGGACTCAGCTCCACCACACCTTATCCAGATGGAGCTCTGAACAGCAGAGCTCAGGACAGCCCAACTCAGCAAGATAGAAATCAGAGCATCCCTTGATTGCCTTTAGTATTTTTGGCAATTTGGAGACCATCACATTTTGTCTTGGATTTCATAGTTTTCTTCTTCTCAGAAATTTCCATAAAAAATCCTGATTTGTGGTAAAGGACTTTTTTTTTTTTTTTACTTTTATGGAGTCTTTATTATTTACTAAAAATTGGATTTCATTATATATATTGTTCCATGACATATTATATTCTTTTTTTTTTTTTATTAGTTGGAGGCTAATTACTTCACAACATTTCAGTGGGTTTTGTCATACATTGATATGAATCAGCCACAGATTTACACGTATTCCCCATCCCGATCCCCCCTCCCACCTCCCTCTCCACCTGATTCCTCTGGGTCTTCCCAGTGCACCAGGCCCGAGCACTTGTCTCATGCATCCCACCTGGGCTGGGGATCTGTTTCACCACAGATAGTATACATGCTGTTCTTTCAAAACATCCCACCTTCACCTTCTCCCACAGAGTTCAAAAGTCTGTTCTGTATTTCTGTGTCTCTTTTTCTGTTTTGCATAAAGGGTTGTCGTTACCATCTTTCTAAATTCCATGTATATGTGTTAGTATGCTGTAATATTCTTTATCTTTCTGGCTTACTTCACTCTGTATAATAGGCTCCAGTTTCATCCATCTCATTAGGACTGATTCAAATGAATTCTTTTTAACGGCTGAGTAATATTCCATGGTGTATATGTACCACAGCTTCTTTATCCATTCGTCTGCTGATGGGCATCTAGGTTGCTTCCATGTCCTGGCTATTATAAACAGTGCTGCGATGAACATTGGGGTGCACGTGTCTCTTTCAGATCTGGTTTCCTCAGTGTATATGCCCAGAAGTGGGATTGCTGGGTCATATGGCAGTTCTATTTCCAGTTTTTGGTAAAGGACTTTTAAACTGTGGTGTTGGAGAAGATTGTTGAGGGTCCCTTGGACTGCAAGGATATCAAACCAGTCAATTCTAAAGGAAATCAATCCTGAATATTCATTGGAGGGACTGATGCTGAGGCTGAAGCTCCAATACTTTGGCCACCTGATATGAAGAACTGACTCATTGGAAAAGCCCCTGATGCTGGGAAAGATTGAGGGCAGGAGGAGAAGGGGACAACAGAGGAAGAGATGGTTGGATGGCATCACTGACTCAATGGACATGAATTTGAGCAAGCTCTGGGAGATGGTGATGGACAGGAAAGCCTGGTGTGCTGCAGTCCGTGGGGTTGCAAAAGAGTTGGACACAACTGAGTGACTGAACAACAACAAAGGTTATTGCTTTACTTAAGTAGTCCCCAAAAAATCAGATCCTAGTTATCCATCAATTTCCTTCCTTCTTCTTCGTTTTTCTTCTATTTGCTTGCCATCTAATAAAGTATAACTTTGAGGGAATTAACTGTTAAGCCAAATATTTTGTTAGCAATAGTGGCAAAACAGAATTACTTATACCCAGTAACTTCTAAATGTGTTTATGATTCTGAAATACAAGTCAACAAAGGTGGTCTCAGGGAATGTAGTTCCAGAAATATGCTATTCAAAACCCGTGCTGCCCCAAAGCAATTTTTATCAACTAAGGGATAAAATATATTAATTGTATTCAGCTATTATTGTGAAATTATATGCTGTATACACTCATAGAAAAATGCAATTCTTTATCAATGAGGTATCATTTTTCATAGGAAAGACCTTACTCAAGAAAGGGGCAGTGTGACTGAGCAGAATGAATGAGCTGCAGGGTTATATAGAGGTGAGGCGCACTCTGGCATTTACTGTGCAAATTATTTAACATACAATAATTACCCTCACAGTAACTTAAACAGATTGTTCACATATCTGTGGATATCAGATACTGAAATATATTTAAGGGCCTGGTGGATTCCTCAAAAAAATAATTATTGAGCATCTACTAATCCCACTGTGCTGGATGGGGAGAAAAGGAGAGGGAAATAGAGGTAAATGAGGAGGGCATGGCAATCCACTCCAGTATCCTTGCCTGCAAAATTCCTTGGACAGAGGAACCTGGCGAGCTACAGTCCATGGGGTCACAAAGAGTCGGACACGACTGAACAGCTAAGCACGTATGCTTGCATGCAGTAGAAACACATGATCTCTGTCCTCAAAGACAAACATCAAACAAGTAAGATAAAAAGTAATACATACAGCAGAACAGGTACAGAATGCTATGCTGTAGGGGCTCAATACATAGTGGCTTTGTTGTTGTTTAGTCACTAAGTCTTGTCCAACTGTTTTGTGACACCACAGACTATAACCTGCCAGGCTCCTCTGTCCATAGGATTTCCCAGGCAAGAATACTGGAGTCGATTTGCTGTCCTTCTCCAGGGGATCTTCCCAACCCAGGGATGGAACCCGTGTCTCCTGCACTGCAAGTAGATTCTTTACCACTGAGCCACCTGGGAAGCCCATATAGTAGCTATTATTAGCTGATGGAATTATGAGTTGTTTTATGAACTATTTTAACTAAAATACTTTGCAAATAATTACTATATCAGAAAATAGGGAAAATCATATTTTAAGAGAGAAACAAGATATTAAGTGTTAATATGAGACTTCAGTCTGTATTTATGAATTGAAATGAATTGGTTGGATTAACAAGTTTAGAATACTTGTGTGATAGGCTGTTAAATCTAAATTGCCAATTTAAAATTCCTCCAACATCCAACCTACCCCCTTATCTGTTTGCATTCAGCCTCATCCTTAATTAAGAACACTGTCTTTAGAGTCAGACATGCTTGGTTTTCAATGTTGGTTCTAACTCTAATGCTATATATCCTTGGACAAATTTTTCCCCTAAACTTTCTTTCTCTGTAAATTGAGAATAATAATTTACCTAGACAGCATATTAAAAAGCAGAGACATTACTTTGTCAACAAAGGTTCGTCTAGTCAAGGCTACGGTTTTTCCAGGGGTTATGTATGGATGTGACAGTTGGACTATAAAGAAAACTGAGCGCCAAAGAATTGATGCTCTTAAACTGTGCTGTTGAAGAAGACTCTTAAGAGTCCCTTGGACTGCAAGGAGATCCAGCCAGTCCATCCTAAAGGAGATCAGTCCTGACTGTTCATTGGTAGGACTGATTTTGAAGCTGAATCTCCAATACTTTGGCCACCTGATGTGAAGAGCTGACTCATTATTTGAAAAGACCCTGATGCTGGAAAGATTGAGGGCAGGAGGAGAAGGGGATGACAGAGGATGAGATGGTTGGATGGCATCACCGACTCAATGGACATGGGTTTGTGTAAACTCCGGAAGCTGGTGACGGACAGGGAGGCTTGGAGTGCTGCCGTTCATGGGGTCGCAAAGAGTCGGACACGACCAAGCGACTGAACTGAACTGAACTGAATTTATCTTCTCTCCAAATTATTAAGAATAAAGCATTAAGAAGTAAGTGCTTAACAGATGCTGGCTTTCACTACTGTTACCTCACAGGAGGTGCTAGACGAGAGCGAACAACAGATATAGAGAATGGACTTGCAGACACAAGCGGGGAAGGAAAAGGTGGACCTAACTGAGAGAGTAACCCTGAAATATAAACACTACCGTGTATGAAATAGAGAGCTAGTGGGAAGCGCTGTGGAACACCGGGAGCTCGTTTTGGTACTGTGTGATGACCTAGGGGGTCGGGATGGAGAGGGGAGGTGGGAGGAAGGCTCCAGGGGAGGGGATGTATGCATACATAGAGCTGACTTACACTGTTGTGCCACAGAAACTAAGGCAACATTGGAAAGCAGTTATCCTCCAATAAAACAAATCACTGCTGTTGTTCAGCTGCCCAGTCATGTCCAGCTCTTTGTGACCCCATGGACTGCAGCACGCCAGGCTTCCCTGTCCTTCACCATCTCCTGGAGCTTGCTCAAAGTCATGTCCATTAAGTCAGTGATGAAGTTTTAAACCACTAAAAAAAATGAGTGAATGAGTCTGCCCCCAAGAGTTTTCAGTATAGGAGAAGAGATAGGTATTTAAATAGCAAATTGTAAAACAGTTAACTGCTGCAATAGGAACACCATGCAGTGCTTTGTGGGGATGCATCTTAATGTCCTGGCTGGCATGGAGAGATGACTGAGGAACAGTGGTGAGCTCATGCTAAGTGAGGAGGAGGAGAAGCAAGACATGTACCTGAGGCTACCCTAGAAGGCATCAGTGTATAAGGTGGAAAACCAATGTGTGGTGGAGGTTTCTTATAATGGAAGACTCTCTCACCTTGTATTATTCATATGGTTTGTGAGCCAACCTGTACTTCTAAGGAGCAGTGTCGATGAATCCTCAAAACGAATGGAAATTTTACTGACACAAACCCTTCACTGTGCATAGTATACAGAGTTCTGAGTCTCTAAAAAGAGATGAAGTCATTGTTGTTCAGTTGCTACGTCATGTCTGAGCTCATGGACGTAGCACAACAGGTTCCACTGTCCTCCACTATCTCCCAGAGTTTGCTCAGACTCATGTCCATTGAGTTGGTGATGTTATCTAACCATCTCATCCTCTGCTATCCCCCTCTCCTTTGGCCTTCAATTTTTCCCAGCATCAGGGTCTTCTCCAATGAGTCGAGCTCATTGGTGGCCAAAGTATTGGAACTTCAGCAACAGTCCTTCCAATGAATATTCAGAGTTGATTTCCCTTAGGATTGACTGGTTTGATCTCCTTGCTGTCCAAGGGACTCTCAAGAGTCTTCTCCAGCACCACAGTTTGAAAGCATCAATTCTTCAGTGCTCAGCCTTCTTTATGGACCAACTCTCACATCCATACATGATCACTGGAAAAACCATAGGTAACCCCTATTATGCACTTACTGTACAGTTTGTTATGCCCACAAATATAAAACTCCACTAGAAAGATAATTGAGGATAGCATATAATGATGAGATCCTGATTTTGAGTATTCTCTTTTAAGAAAACCAAATGGAAGGAAAATTCTGTGATAGCAAATTAATTGCCATGTCACAGTGACATATGCTGTCATAACACTTCCCTGGTGACTCAGACGGTGAAAGCGTCTGCCTACAATGTGGGAGACCCGGGTTCGATCCCTGGGTCGGGAAGATCCTCTGGAGAAGGAAATGGCAACTCACTCCAGTACTCTTGCCTGGAACATCCCATGGATGGAGGAGCCTGGTAGGCTACAGTCCATGGGGTCACAAAGAGTCGGACACGACTGAGCGATTTCACTTTACTTCAGTGACATATTCACTTCTTTCCAGCTTTACATTACAAAACAAATCCTTGCATGAGGCTTCCAACCAGAAGGTCTCCTGAAACATTCAAATTATCTTGAACAATGCAATTTTCTGTGCTATTGTTCTCAACACGTGCAGCTGCATGCACATGAGGTAGAAATAAATTACTCCAAGGGGTCAGGATTGGTAGAGCATTTGTTAAAGTAAAAAAATCCAGCACTCCTAGGTTCATTATGTATTAAAATAATGACTTTTCCATAGAATAGAAATGAGCTTAAAATTTGTCTTTCACTTAAAAAGAAAAATACCTAAATAGAGGCCTTATATATGTTTGAAACTTAATCTTTCAAGTTTGTTTTGATTGACATAAGCAGTATGTAAGTTATATTACACTGCTTAAGAGAGCCGAGTACAACTAAAGAACATCAAGACTGTGAGATGAACATGTGTTTTTGGTGGTTTTTACTTGAGTCAGTGAAATATAAGAAGCCGTTTGTCTGTTTCCTGACTATAATTCTAGTCTATCACAGCTAACTGAACAGATAGAAGCACATTTTCAACTTAAACCAAATATTTATGGCAATTGATTAGTAGTTTTAATAAGTTCAAAAAAAAAAAAAAAGTAGAAACATTTGACTTAAAAGAAGCTCCTAGAAGGGAATGACTAACTACTCTAGTATTCTTGCCTGGAGAATTCCATGGATAGACGAGCCTGGTGGGCTACTGTCTGTGGAATTGCACAGTCAGACACGACTGAGTGACTAACACTTTCAAACTATGGGCTGGACTGTATCCCTCCTCCCCCTACTCTGCAAATCCATATGTTGAAGCTCTCACCCCCAATACCTCAAAATGGAGCTATATTTTGACTTAAGGATTTTTTAAAGAGATGATTTTGTTAGAATATGGTCTTTAGAAATGAAAGTGTTAGTCACTCAGTCATGTCTGACTCTTCACAACCCCATGGACTATAGCCTGCCAGGTTCCTCTGTCCATGGAATTTTTCAGGCAAGAATGCTTGAGTGAGTTGCAATTTCCTACACCAGGGGATCTTCCTGACCCAGAGATCGAGTCTCCTGCATTGGCAGGTGAATACTTTACCACCGTACCACTTGGGAAGCCCAATTTGGTATTACTGATGTCCTTATAAGAAATTTGGACAGAGACACATACAAAAGAAAGACCATCTAAAGACATAGCAATAATGCAGTTATCTGCAAGCCAGATAACTTATAAGAAACCAAGCTATTGGTACCTTGATTTTGGACTTCTGGTCTCCAGAACTGTGAGGAAATTAACTTCTGTTGTTTAAGCCACTCACTATGTAGTATTTTGTTATGGCAGTCCCAACAAACTAGTATAGCTATGGATTTCAGTCATAATATGATTCCCACCCTACACATCCCCTTAATATGAATAATTGCCTGGATTCTTTTTAAAAAGACACCTGGGGACTTCCCTGGTAGTCCAGTGGTTAAGAATCAGCTGGCCAATGCAGGGGATACAGGTTGGATCCCTGGTCCAGGAAGATTCTACTTGCCTTGGGGCAACTGAGCCCGGGAACTGAGCCACAACCAGTGAGTCCATGTGCTCTAGAGCCCAGACTCCACAGCTAGAGGGTAATCCCTGCTCGCCACAGCTAGAGAAAGCCCCCAGATGCAACAGAGACCCAGCCAAAAATAGACAATTTTTTTTAAGAAAAGACACCTGGACAAGAGTAATTATGATTTTGGAGACACTGGTTTTGTGATCCGTTGATTGGGTCAGAAATGGGGTTCATGATACTGAAAGGTCACACTGAGCAATACTCCTCCCCTTTGAATGGAATCAGAACAGGTTCCCTTGTCCACAATCGGGGTGACAAATAGTCAAGATACCTCCTGATATAAAAATAATAGATTACTTCTGTCTAGATTGAAAGTGAAGTCGCTCAGTCGTGTCCGATTCTTTGTGACCCCATGGACTGTAGCCCACCAGGCTCCTCTGTCCATGGGGTTTCCCAGGCAAGAGTACTGGAGTGGGTTGCCATTTCCTTCTCCAGGGGGTCTTCCTGACCAAGGGATTGAACCCAGGTCTCCCGCATTGCAGGCAGATGCTTTACCCTCTGAGCCATCTGTACTAATTTCCAATTGCTCTTTGTGTAATAAATATTGGGGTTAAATCAGAACACATGGGTCTCATAAATCCTGTCCTGCCTGACTTACCCACACCCTCTCGTCCCTAGAATTCTAGGCCTCTCCAAGCACCTCTTCCTTGTCTGAATGAGGAACGAGTGTGTGTTCAACTGAGACCTCAAAAATTGTGGTCACATTTTCTTTACATCCAGTGTGGCCTCATGCTACTAGAATATTTTATGGCTCTTGACGACTGATAGCAAGGTCATTATAAGGATTCTGACAGCTCTGTAGTCGGTGAACACCCCGATGCTATTTCACCTCAAGTTCAGTTTCTGTCTCTTACGCAAGAACTGTTTGAGCTGAGTAATGAGACCGAGCCATTCCCTAAAACAAAACCTATTGCAAGGAAACTCCAGCATGGTATTCAATATTTTATGTATTTCAAAAACTATTGTCTCGTCACAGTGACAAATATTCTGGGATTTCTCCATTTAAATTCCAAGAACGTCTGTATTTTATTGTGAGTTATGACCTTTCAGAGGCGTCCTCTGACTTGGAACTTTTTTTTCTACTCTTACATTCTTGGAAGAACAAGTATAAAACCTCAGTAATCTCAGCAGCCTGTGTCGTTGAAAATAGCCCCTCAGGCTTAGGATTCCCTCTGACTCAACATTTAGACATTTTAGAGATTTTGCTACTCCTGTTGCTAGGTTATTTTCAAGAAAACGCCTGTGTGTCCTTTGGGTGAGTATTTCACGCAAAGCGGCTCAGGTGTTGAAAAGGAGAGAGAGCTACAAATTCACAGAGCACAGTCTGATGCCTGTTTGGGGCTTGCTTGCTGAGAAGTCACAGTTTGCACGGTGGGATTCTGTCTGAGACTTTATTTCTTTTAACACGCTACCTGGTAGAAGGTGATTGGGAGGGGAAGATCTATAACTATCATCTCCTTCCAGCCACTGAAGAGCACTGAGAGGGTGGGGGGAGGGTGACAGCGGGTGACAGAGGTGGGAAGGAAGGAGAGAGGGCAGGAGAGAAAGAATATGGGGTGGATGAACCACTAAGGTTCCCTGTAACAGTCAAAATGCTTAGCAAACTCAAATAAGTCCTGTTTTGGAGAGTTGGGAAAATACCAGGGAATTGCATTTCCTTCCACAGTTTATGAGAGAGCAGAGGAAAGCAGGATAGACATTCACAGGAACTGGTAAGAAAGACTCCATAAGTCTCTTTCCAGGGCCTGTAACAGAGAGGAATGAGGAAACGAAGAGATTACCCTGGGCTCACATAATGCCCTTAAGGACTCAGGTCAGTGGGGCATCATTGTCCTGCCATTCTTCCTCCCCAGCTGTCCTGCCATCAACTCTCACTCTTTACCATCGAAATCTCATCTAGGGACTTCCCCAGTGGTCCAGTGGTTAAGATTCTGCCTTCCAATTCAGGAGGCATGGGTTTGATCCCCAGTCAGAGAACTAAGATCCTATATGCCTCCAGGGTGTGACCAAAAAATAAATAGATAAATAAAACTTGTAAAAATTTTAAAAACCCTCTATATTCTTGAATATTTTAGTTGGACAACTCTATTTCTACTCCTTTTAATTCAACACTCTCAATTTCCTGAACCAAAATTAAGTTATTCTTATCACTCTTATATTCACAATATTCTAAGATTTTAGCAATTTGTTCCATAAATGTGGAAGTTGACATATATTATACATTATGATTTACTTTTGCTTATTGTGTTTCCCGCCTGCCCATGGTATAAATATGTTCTGTAAACAGCAAGGCTTAATAAGTACTCTTGCTTCGTTCTTCAGGGAGGCTTTTTCTTGGACAGCATAGTTTTCATTCAGCTAACTCCCAGAATAAGAGCAGCAACATATAACTCTGTACCGGGAATACCCAGCAAGTGATGGACTCAGGATCTGCCACAGGGGTGGCCAGGGCTCCGTTAATACCTAAATCAAAGAGAAGCTTGAAATCTGGTAGGAACAAACACATTTATTTTCTAGTTAGGGTGAAAAGTGGGAACTTACTCTTTGGTTGCATTACAAGAGCACCACTAAAAATGGTTTTCACACTCTCAGAAATGCATGGAATATGAGTCCCTAACACATCCTTTTGAAAAACAGAACCATGAGATGATTTTTATACCCTTCACACTCTCTGGTGTGTTTTAATGTCTCTGACTTCCCCTTAAACAATTACAAGCACCTGTTGGGGTAGATACAGTGAGCAAAAAGAATGTAAGATCTTGAAATTTACCATTTGCCAATCAATTTTTTTAGGGGGGTTGAGTTTACTGATGCTGACCCCCTAAGAAAAATTTTACAAGAAAGTAACCTGCTTGAATCTTTTTTTCACATAAATTTCTATAACTATAGCTCCATTTTATTTTTTTTTAAATTCATTCATATATGCATAAACAGAGTTCAGCTGTCATGCTGGTAAGTGAAAGTGAAAGTCGCTAAGTCATGTCCAACTCTTTGTGACCCCATGGACTATAGTGTCCATGAAATTCTCCAGGCCAGAATACTGGAGTAGATAGCTGTTCCCTTCTCCAGGGGATCTTTCTAACCCAGGGATTGAATCCATTTATGCTGATAAAGGAAATAAAAATTACATATCTACTGAGAAGTGAACTTTAAAATAGAGAAACAAAAGTTGTTAATATAACAGATGGAACAATTTCACATTTGAATTCCAACACATGATTTTCAGTTGTTGTAAGTGGTGAGAATTCTTACCATTGTTCATTTGTCTAGTTATATATTGTTCATCTGTTGTTGTTTAGTTACTAAGTTGTGTCCGACTCTTTTGTGACCACGTGGACTACAGCCCGACAGGCTCCTTGGTCCATGGGAGGAGAACACTGGAGTGGGTTGCCATTTTCTTCTCCAGGGGATCTTCCTGACCCAGGGATCAAACCCCCATCTCCTGTATTGGCAGCCGGGTTCTTTACCACTGAGCCACCAGGGAAGCCCATCATTCATTTAACTCAGCCCAATATCCAGAGATTTACATTTGTATTCCAAAGGGAGATTATATTACAAATGAGATTCAGTGCAGTCGCTCAGTCGTGTCCGACTGTTTGCAACCCCATGAACCGCAGCACGCCAGGCCTCCCTGTCCATAACCAACTCCCGGAGTTTACTCAAACTCATGTCCATTGAGTCGGCGATGCCATCCAGCCATCTCATCCTCTGTCATCCCCTTCTCCTGCCACCAATCCCTCCCAGCATCAGGGTCTTTTCCAATGAGTCAACTCTTCGCATGAGGTGGCCAAAGAATTGGAGTTTTCAGCTTCAGCACCAGTCCTTCCAGTGAACACCCAGGACTGATCTCCTTTAGGATGGACTGGTTGGATCAAATGAGATTACTGTAGTACAAAATACCAGTTTTTTATACGCACATATATACACATACATACATAAAACAAGAACAAAAACCTTTTCATCTTTGTATAATGTATCTATCTAATTATTGTCTCAGGGTATTGTGAGGGTGTTATTTAATTTTCTATTACATCTTAAATCAATAATTAACAGTTTTCAAGTAATTTATTTCATCTAAATGATCAAATTTTTTGGCAAAAAAGCTTTCATAATTTTTCTTTACTATTCTTTTCATATCAGTTATTCTCTAGTGAACACCATTCTTTCATGCTTATTATTGGTATTTTTTGTTCTTTCTTTTTCTTTGGTCAATTGAATTGGGAGTTATCAATTTTGTTACTCAGAGAACCTATTTTTTGTTGTGCTAATTTCTCTATTGCTTGTCAGTTGTTTATTCTATTTATTCATATGCATAGTTTTTGCAATTACTTTCCTTTTCTTACCCTGGCTTTAATTTACTCTTTTTCCAGATTCTTAGGGTTAAAGCTTTGATCATGTGTTTTAAAACTTTCTTCTTTTTTCAAATAAGCATTTAAAGTTTAAAGTTTCTTCTAAACATTTTTTAATCAGCATCATACAAATTTTAATATTATATATTTTCTTTACCATTCAGTTAAAAATATTTTATGATTCCCCTTATAATCCTTCTTTTGACACATGAGTTGTTGGGAAATGTGTATTTACTTTCCAAATGTTTGGCATTTCCTCTAGATTATTGATTTCTAGTATAATTCCATTGTGGCCAAGGAATATACTCTGTATAATTTTATTAGTCTTTTTAAATTTATTGAGATTTATTTTATGACATACTGTATAGTCTATCTTGGTTTATGTAACATGTGTACTTGGAAAGAATGTGTATTCTGCCATTGTTGGCTGTGGTTTTCTATAAATATCAATTCTCTTGAAGTAGTTGATAGTTGTATTAAAAAAATATTATGTCTTTGCTGATTTTCTGTGAAATTGTTCTATCAATTATGAAATGAGTTTATTTAATCTCCAACTGTGATGTGAATTTGTCTGTCTCCCTTCAGTTCTATTTTTATCCCACATATTTTGGTGCTCTGTTATTAGGCTCATACACATTGATGATTTTCACATCTTCCTGATGAATTGACACTAATATGTCTTACTCATCTGTTAATATTCTTTGTCTGAAGGTTTACTTTATGATATTAATTTAGGCACCGGCTTTCTTACGCTTGCTTGCATGGCTTGTCTTTATCCACTCAATTTACTTTCAACCTATCAGTGTTTTATAAGTCTTATCTCTTGTAGACAGTGTGCAGTTGAATCTTACACTTTTAATCAGTACTCAGTAAATTTTTTTTTCCTTTTATCATTATTTGGCTTCATTCATATTTCCTTAGTCTTTCTTGGTCCCTCAACTCTCTATACTAAAGATCCTAATATTTAAAGTCAGTATTCCTATAACAGTCCCTTTATGCACACTCTCTTGAATCAGAGCATTGCAGTTGCCACCCTATGACCCTTTCCAACAATATCAAAACTTTCATGAGATGCATAAATCAAGATTGACTTAGAGATTCCTAGGAATAGTCACTAAACCTAAGGTGAACTCCTTGCATTTGTTACATGCTATTATAAAGGATATGTTCTTACTTTAGCACATGGATAGGGCAATGCTTGCATGCATTTTCTAATAGAGGTTCTGATCAGTTCTATAGTTTTGTTGCCCTCTTAAGACTTCCCTGGTGATTCAGACAGTAAAAATGTCTGCCTACAATGCAGGTGACCCAAGTTTGATCCCTGGGTCCGGAAGATCCCCTGGAGAAGGAAATGGCAACACACTCCAGTACTCTTGCCTGAAAAATCCCAAGGCCTGGTAGGCTACAGTCCATGGGGTCGCTAAGAATGGGACACGACTGAGTGACTTCAGTTCACTTTAGTTATGGCACAATATTCATCTGAGAACAGAGTTTCTTTTAATTCAGGATCCTGTTCTAGGTTCTAAATGAAAACCTGAGACCTTGCTCTTCAAATGTAGACACAATTGTTTCATCCTAAATGCTCTTCTTTTCCTTCCCTTGCTGACACACATCTATCACTTTTCAGTCCACTCCCATTCTCTAAGAACATTCTTGTCACTTGGATGTTCCCTTTTTAAAAAGACCTCTGTACTCTCTGCATCCATGAAAATTACAGTGTCTCTCTCTGTCTCTGAAAGAAAACCAGTATCAAAGGAACCTGTTGTTGATGCTGAAATTCATCAGGACAGTTGATTAATTTTCTTATTTTGTTTTCTCTTTGTAAACAATTCTATGACTAAATAAAGTGTCCCCTTGATCCTATTCACTTATTCAAAAAATATTTAATGTGTGTCTGCTGTATTTTAGACACTGTTTTAAGTACTTGGAATATAAATGAGGCAGAAGTCTTGATGTCAAATTTAGCTTCTGGTCATCAGAGACTAACAGTAAACAAGTCAATATAAAAAAAAGAAGAGAATTTCAAATAGGAATAAATGCCTGGAAAGTTGTTGAGTCTGATGAGAAAGGAAAGGATTAGAGAGGAAACAAAAAGTTCAGGAAACTGCAAGGTTTCTATTCCTCTCCCAGACAAAGCCAAGATGGGAGTGTTGGAGATTATAGGATCCTAGAAAGATGTAGGAGAATAAGAAGAAGACCATGTGTCCCTTTCCTGGATATGGCACATGAAGAATTTCCCCCAGGCTCTGGACATCTTAGGAGCAAAAGAAATAGTGACTTGTAATGTCCATGCAACTGGTCTGAGACATCCCCAGAGTCCTGGGATCCCTGAATAAACACAGAAATACAGTGGGAGGAATGATTATGGTATAAATCATTGGTAGGCCAAAGAGACTTTATAATTGGAGCATGAATCTTGACTTGAGCGATCTCTTTTTCTGCTTTAGAATATTAGTTTTAGCCTCAGTTGGTATGGTCAAGGAAACAACTCCAATGTCCATTAAAAAATATACTCCTACATTTGTTCATAGCATTGAAATATAGTGGGAAAAGAGAACAAAAACACTGAAGAATTAAAAGTAAGCCTACATATAATTAAAAGCAAGAATTGCCCAATTAAACTTAAACTCACATAGAAGTGCATGTGAAATTTACCTTCATAAAGCCAGTTTCCTGTATCCTTTCCGTGACTTTTACACAGAAAAATACTTGTTTTTATTTTCAGTTCCCTTTAGATTTGCACAAGGCTTTGAAATATGGACATTTACAACCACCCCCACACTCCCACCTAGATAATCAACTTTTATGTACACTTGATTAACTCAGTGATATCCAAGGGTGGGTGATTGCTTGTGATTTCACAGATAAACTGGGTTTCTTTGATGTTGAAGCTTGAATACCATTCCTGGAGTGAGGCCCATGGCAGAGGATGGGGAAAACACAGTGCCTACACTCTGGCAGCACCAAGTCACTTTCATACACTCTCTCTTCTCACTTGATTCTCCAGGCTTGGAAATTAACTGTGAAGTTTAAAAATTCAGAGAAAAACTATTTCAGAAAAATCATCAAATATATATATTTATATGTTCCATAGACTTAAATATGCCTATGCATCTTTTATTCACTCTATTTCAGAAACAAGAAGGGCTTTAAAAATATATTTAGTCTATTTTATAACCTATAAGCTTATTATTTTTATGGCTAGCAACTGCTTTCCCTAAATAGTCACAATTTTTATTACACATATTTCAAAATTGTAATTCTGGAAATACTCAGATAACAGTTTCTAAACATACTTTTTTGAAAAATGAAAAAAGCCTTCAAGGGAACACTTTAACACCTTTGAGAGACAAGTCTGCCTGGCTCATGACCTCCTGTAGGGGACTGGCAGCAGACTGTGTCGCGGTGAAAACAGATGCCTGCCCGTGGCGGAGTTCATGATCAATTACTGGGAGCAGTCAGTGGACCTAGTCTTAGAATCAGCCTATGAGAAATGTAAATGAAATTTAGGTATGATTTCAAGCCCTTTGCCACTATGAGCTTGAAGTATAGTGTATTTAGGCTTCCAACAAGTTTGTGACCTGGCAGCATCTGAACCGTGTCTCTAGATTTCATTGGCTTCCCAGTGACTTGTTTTCTCATGGCTTCTTCTGCCTCCAGGTCCTGGCACATCACGTTGATTCAGATGTCAAACAGATGTCAAACTCTGCATTAAAACTATTCCTATATTTAATACGGATAACCAACAAGAACATACCGTATAGCACAGGGAACTCAACTCAATGTTACGTGGCAGCCTGGATCGGAGAGGAGTTTGGGGGAGAATGGATACATGTATATGTATGACTGAGTCCTTTTGCTGTCCACCTGAATCTATCATAACATTGTCAATCAGTTATATTCCAATATAAAATTTAAAAGTTTAAAAGAAGCTGTGGTACATATACACCATGGAATTTTACTCAGCCGTCAAAAAGAATTCATCTGAACCAGTCCTAATGAGATGGATGAAACTGGAGCCCCTTATACAGAGTGAAGTAAGCCAGAAAGATAAAGAACATTACAGCATACTAACACATATATATGGAATTTAGAAAGGTGATAACGATAACCCTATATGCAAAACAGAAAAAGAGACACAGAAATACAGAACAGACTTTTGAACTTTGTGGGAGAAAGGGAGGGTGGGATGGTTTCAAAAGAACAGCATGTATAACTATCTATGGTGAAACAGATCACCAGCCCGGTGGATGCATGAGACAAGTGGCTGCCGGCCTGGTGCAACTGGAAGACCCAGAGGAATCGGGTGGAGAGGGAGAATGGGAGGGGGGATCTGGATGGGGAAATAAGTGTAAATCTATGGCTGATCCTCATATCAATGTACAAAACCCACTGATAATGTTGTGAAGTAATTAGCCTCCACTAATAAAAAAAAAAAAAAAAAATTCTATATTAAAAAAAAAAAAAAAGAAAAAAACCATTCCTAGCAAGCATTTTACAAATGCAAAATGGTCATGCACAGATCACAAGAAGACGACAAGTATGACCACATAGACGGACCACACAGACTTCAATCTTCTCTTTCCATCCTCCTCTCACTTCTCTTCCTTCTCTTTTCTTTCAGGAATAAAGTAGATCATTCTCGGCCTCAGAACCCATTTTTATTGCTGAGGAATGTCCTTGAGGCCCGACTCTCCATAGCAGTGACTTATTAAAGTATGTCTTCCATGCAAATAATCTTTCCAAAAAAAGAGCCCATGGAGGGTGAAATTTCCTACCTCATTACATAAATATGCTCTACACATCATCAAGTATTTACTAAGCCACTAGTATCTCCCAGAAATATCCTACTGTGTACCTTTGCCTGATCTCAGTACTGGAAGGTAGTAGAGAAGACAGGCAGATGCTGCCCTCTCAAAGCTTATATTCTATGAGGGGACAGGGTGAGGGACAGCCATCACATCCATGTACAAACACATGTACAAATACAGTGACTTTTATGTAGTGATCACTACTATGCGGACAACAATAGCGTGTAGTGGATAGGAGAGTACGTGTGCTGTCTGGGGCTACCATAGATTGTGGAGAATGCCGAAAGCATTTCAGAGAAGGTGAGATTTCCTTTGAGAGGTGAAGGTGGAGAAGACAGTCACACAGAGGTCTTGGAAGTGGACACTGCAACAAGAGAAGACATCTAGTGTAAAGGCGCTGTAAAAGGAGCAGATACGTCACAGTTTAGGGACAAAGAGAAGACCCTTCTCGCTGGAGAGTAATGAGCTGGGGCATGAAGGGTTAACAGATCAAGGGGAGAGAGGCAGGGCTAGAACATGAAGAGTCTTCTGAGCCATAGCAAGAAGCTTGAGTTAATGCTCAAACTATAATGAACAGCCACTGGAAGATATTGAGGACAGAAATGACATGATAGAATTATTTTTTAAAATCAATTCATTACCTTTGTGGGGAAAAATACAGAAATGTATACTGGAAATTT